>NW_027179573.1:0-7500 GCF_036669935.1 Montipora foliosa | reverse complement strand
TGAATATGAATCAGTGAATCGTCTTTATCCTTACTGGAAATTTGAACCATTTTGTTTAGATTCCTTGGATTCTAGCGAGTGTAAATTTGCTAAGGGGAATTGGTTCATAAACAAAAAATGCGGCTACAATTATCTCTTTTACCTTTCTTTTCTGCTTTCCTCCCGTGTCATGGTAGATTATGGATAACGCTACATCGAGAACAAGCAAATTTCGGTTTCAGCCGCGATGTGGCCAAATGATGTCTTTGAATGAACTCAGAATTTTCACTAGATTTTTTAATTTCAGCGATGGATAAATCAACACAAACACAACCAAATGCACATTTAACCCATTCAGTTTTCAATGCGTAATAAAGGAAAAGACTAAAATAGTGTGAATAAGTATGGATGAATTCTTACCATTTTCAAGGTTGATTCCACGATGAGAAACCCGGCGAAAACATACGACGGTCAAATGTCACAGGGATTTTGTGTGACATGACACTCATCTAACCGTCCCAGTCCCCCTATTGAGATAAACTATTTCACTTAAATGAATGTGATGGACAACATAGGGTTTACTGAGAGGCATACTAGACTATGTGTATGTTGAGATACTCCTTTAACACAACAGACCGGAAATATTTTTATGCATTGTTATTTACAGTGTCACTACCTTCCTTTTTATCTGTTTGAAAGTATACCTTTGGTGGGGAAAAAGGAAGTACATCACTATCAAGAATTCCGAAGAGAATACCATCCCAAAACTGGGTTGAAATTCACTCTTCAATGTGACAATGGCATCAGTCATTTTGAAAGATGGACTTTAAACCTTAGCTGGAAATCACGTTAAATTTTCGCAATATGGAAACCTAGTTTAAAAACAGACATTCTCAAGTGGGTCAACTAATTTGTCCTTCTTACAAAGAACATCGCCAAAACTTAAGATTATCGTTGATATACATTACATGTAAAATAAAAGGGAAGAGTTTTGTTCAGTCCCACTTTTGCATGTGGTACACTGTAGGCTACTTTATAAGCGCAAAATTTAGGCAAGTCTATCTCAACTACAAAAACATATCAAAGAGATAAAAAAACCGTTATCTCACCAACAAATGAACCCAGAAGGGTCCTGCATAATGCTGCAGTTTACGTACGTATTCCTTCACGTTGTCACGTTGTGATCCCCTATGTTACATTTTATGAAAATGCGCCGAGGGATATTTAAGCCATCAGCAATGATGTCACGTCATTTTGGAGTATGGAAATGAGTGTTGACCTTCACAACTCGGTGCGAAAATTATCACTAGTGCAGCCTAAAATTGGTTTGGCAAAGTATTCATAATTATGATGTAGATCTTTTTTTTAACAACTCCGTACTGATCTAAGTTTAAGAACTGGTTCATGCTTAGCGTGTGTATATCGAGTTATGGATGCACGCAGGAGGTTGCTAAGCGCAAGGGAAGCGTAAGAGTTGCACTCTCCTACGAGTCACACTTGCCTAAGAGTCACTAACTCATGTTTCTCACAACGAACTGAGAGGGAAAACAAAGCATCCAACTGTTTGGTTAAAATCACGCCACAAGTAAATTTATATGGTTCAATTAAATGTTGAAAAGGAAGGATTTCCTTCTTCAGTTAAAGAAAACATTGGCAAAGAAAGTCCAAGCACTCGATGAAAATGTAGACAAACAAAGTCAAAATGCCCAAGCAAACAAAGGGTTTGGATTGTTCAGAATGATGCCGAGTTCATATTGCCATTTACAGTGTTTTGTTGATTTTGTAAATAATTTGTTTTCAGCAGTTTGAACAAATGTAATAAAAAAACAATGATAACAACAAGAATAACTTGCTTTAAAAGTTGCCACAGACCAACTTGCGGCCTTTCTTGTTCTTGTTAAATGCCTTTCAAATACAGTTTTGTGCAAATTTTTTGTTGAACGCGCCTGTTGTGCTTCATTTTCGTTGCCCCCAACTCTAGTCGGCTTCCTGCTTACTAAAAAGTCAATGCCGGGAGAAAATTTGGGCTGGTCCTCCCTTGGTTCCTTCATTTAATTATTTCACTGTCAACTACAAGGGAACTTGCAAAACTCGACGAAAACTTTGGATCTCATATGAAGCTGCACATGTTAGTGGAGCTCCGGGTGCGCCGAAGGCACCATAGCTAAGAAAATATGGTAACCCATCCATGTGAGAAAATTTGGTTTTATAGCAGAGCTCTGCACGCGCGCACCTTTGGCGCAAAAGGGTTTGGATTGTTCAGATTGCGCCGATGGCGCGCACGCGCGTGCGGAGCACCATAGCTAAGAACATACTGGTAACCTGTTGATGGGAGAAAATTTGGTAAAATAGCCATGACGTCATTTTCCGTCCGTACGTCCCCCCTTCATGTATGCCAATGTGACCAGTACACGTAACCACATCACGGGCTCAAGTTTGGAGCTCATCCAGGAGGCAATACTCCATTTGACACTGTAACTAGTTTACAGCATACATCTTTGATACTTGACTGTATCACCGCTAAATGTAATAACAACGCTAAATGTAATACCAACCGTAAATGTAATAAAAATTAACTCCAAATGTAATACTAACCAGAAATGTAATAAAAATCAACCCTAAATGTAATAACTTACCCCACCGTAAATGTAATACAATTTAACGCTAAATGTAATCAGGTGACCGACCGTAAATGTAATACAATTTAACCTTAAATGTAATAACACGTTATTAAGAGCGGCAAAGGCGTAAATGGCATCAATATCATCAGTGATATGATATCACTTCAATAGATTATCGGAATACCCAATCACGGTTATTCCCCTTTACTAACTACACCGTTAGGCGCAGATTACCCCTGGGGGGTTACTCCAATACAATACCTATAGGGGTATGCGCCGCCTAACGGGGTCATGATTCTGGAGCTCCTGAGTTAGAGACGTTTCCTAAACAGGGTATAATATTTTGAATGCACGAAATCTCCACTTTTGTAAGCAAGGAGAGATTGGTTCAAAAAATACGATTCAAAACTGTTACACCCTGTGTTGCCCATAGTTAGCTTACGAGCATGATTGTGTGTGTTTTTGGCTAACCATATCAAATGTGGGGCAAATTCTTTCCAAAACGGGTCCAAATTCTGAAGTCCCGGGCGGCATATACCCACCCAAAAAATAGTTCAGTGCTCCCCCCCCCTCCCTCCCCCCGGGAGATTACCGTGCACCTTCAGGGGTGTCTCGCGTACAAGCGATGTAGCGCGTCGGGTTTAAACTATAGATATCTAAACCCTTACATCAAATTAAAGCTTATAGGACTGGCTATTAGACTATACCAAAACTTTTGAAAACAAATGAATTGCCGAAATTTTCACGACTTCTAAATGCGAGCGCCCGAACCACCTTTTGAAAGTTACATGTCAAAGCAAATTTTGTTTTTCGCTTGTTTAATGTGTAATTTCAGTGAAAAGTTACAGAACATTTTTGAAATAGGATTAAAAAAATGTGGAGTGATCGTACAAAAATCGCTCTTGAAAAAAGTTATTTCAAAATAAAAAATTCGGAGAAGTGGTTTTGTTGTTTATATGTAAAACTAGGTACTGTCAAAATTTGAGAGCAATCGAACAAATTCCCTTTGACTTGTAGCTCTTTAAGTGTGCCCTTCTGGTGAAAAAATTGTTTCGAGAAAAAACTCTGAAAAATTTTTCCTGCTTCGCAAACAAACTCCGCCCACAAACTCAGTCAACTGGGTTCTCAAGACGCTCGTCTGGAATTGTATGGATTTTCACGTGGTTCTTGTCGTGGTCTTCGAAAGTAAGCAAAATGATTGTAAAATGTCCCTTGTTAGCGTTTTTTATTTTCATCATTGGAACGTGGGCAGAAGATAAGAAATGTTTTCGTCAAATGTCAGCCGTGGACGACGAGACTTACGCAACTCTTTTCGCCTTAACGAGTGGAGAATTTGTGGTGCCTGTGAAAGATCGCTCCCGAAGCCAAAAGGCAGCCTGTGTTCGTTTCTGGAGAGCCAAGTCACAGTTTTCTATCTCTGAAGTTAACGGCAGGAAAAGGCTATTTTTTAAAGGCAAAGAAGTTACAAAGAAGTCGGAACTGAGTGCTTTGGTTGAAAAGGAATTTCGGCATTGCAAAGGCGCCGGCTCAAGAAAGCTGAACCGAAGACTGATCAAGCGCTTTCAAGGTGTCAGTGAAAGAAACGTCCAGAATGTGCTGTCCAAAAGTCGACTCAGCCAGAAGATGAACGCACGGTTTCAAAATAAAGCGATACAGCGGCCCATAAGAGCAAAAACAGTCCAAGTAAGAATTGATAAATTATGTTATTAATTAGACCAAACCAATCTTCCCTAATCAACCATTGTGCCGGTGGGGGGGGGGGGGGGTTCCAAGAAAATTTGGGTGGGGATGTACGGCACGCTTCCCAAAACCTTACATTATTTATGACCAAAATCTGCGATATTACCTATGGTATTTATAACCTGACCAAAAATTTGAAACCCTATTTATCACTTGACTCTTAAATCAAAACCCTGTTTCTGACCAGCGTTATATAATAAGTTCCAGACCAATGTTACATTACCGTAAACATAATTTGTGAAGTGCTTTGTTGATTTTCTTTTCGAGAAAGATGAAAAAAGTGGCTTCTTCTTAAAACGATACCCATATCAAGGCTAGAGTGCAAAAACCATACCCCCATTTATGACCAAAACTTTTCCTTAAATTAAAACCATTCTCTTTGGGGTCAATCGACTCATTTAAGCATTCTAAGGGGTTATTCAAGTGAAGAACTTTGGAAAGAAATGTGAGAAATGGTTTATATGACAGGGGCATCTCAGCTCGTCTATTACTATGATAATAATCATAATAATGTCTTTTACATGGACAGGATTAGTATTGCAGCGTAGCTGATGTGATCGTGTATAATATAGTAACCCTAAGACGAATACACAAACAAATTTACAAAATTAACAAAATCAAAAATAGCACCTGGGCTCTTCCTTGATGAGAATGAGTGAGTCTGAGCACTTTGATTGCATGTAGAGTGACATCGCTGCAAAGCATGTTATACGATTAAAGATTTCATTTCTACGTTGTTTGTAGGTAAGACATCAAATTGACCTGGTTGATATGAAAAAATCAGCTGTATCGAAGAACGGAAAAACGTACAAGTACATCCTAACAGTTCAAGATGTTTTTAGTCGATATTTGTGGCTGCGTCCTTTGACAGGGAAGTCAAGCAAGCTAGTAGCAAGAGAGCTTAATAAGCTGTACACAGAGGTCGGCCCTCCACGAGTGATCCAATCAGATAACGGAGGAGAATTCAAACAAGCCGTGGATCTGCTATGCAAATCGCTAGGAGTGAAGATAATCAGAGGGTCCCCGTACCATCCCCAGTCTCAGGGAAAAGTGGAACGGTCTCATAGATCTTTACGAAAAAAGATAAATTTTGATCTTATTAATTTTTCCAAGGTTGGAGTGAACTGGGTCTCAAAATTAATGGAATACCAAAAGGTCCTAAACGAGGAATTGATGGACGTTTTAGGTAAACAATCGCCTTTTGAGGTGTTTTACGGTCGAGCGTCTAATGCTTTATCCGAGATATCGGATGGCGGATTATCCTACCAAGAGAGTGTTTCATCTGCAGCTAGAATTTCTCCTAGGGCCTCCGATTTCAGAAACAATGGTGAACGTATCCGCAAAATTCGATCCAAAGCTAGGGCGTCCAACAACGTATGGGACAAGCGATACATTAAGAGGAGAGTAAAAGGCAACCCACCCTCCGTTTACAAAGTGGGAGAACGGGTTCTAATTCGATTTCCATTTTCAGGAAGAACCCGCGGTATTCCAAAAAAGCGATTTGTTGTTGACGGAACGATTATAAAACGAAATGTACAGTTTGGAAAATACAAAATAACATACGAATCCCCCACAACAGAAAAGTCTTGCTGTGACTGGGTTTCAGTCGAAGATATGACTAGTGCTACAGCTGTTGAAGAAAAACGCAAACGGGCAGCCGCGAGGAGACAGATGAGTCTTTCAAAAACACAGAAGGAACATAAAGCAAAGAAAGCAGCTCACCGGGACAAATACTACATCGCAATGACGCCTGAGGACCTTCATCAACCGTTCAGCGAACAAGGCTTTGATGTCACATACAATCCACCAGGAGACGGCAACTGCCAGTTTTCAGCATTGGCCCATCTACTCCAAACTATTGGCATTTTTCATTCCGAGGAATCTTTGCGGAGAGAAATAGTAAGATATCTGACTGAAAATCCAAACAATCAGGATGGATTTCCTTTTGAACTTTTCGTAGGCATGCCTTGGTCTCAATACCTCACTAGCATCGCCCAAAATGGAACTTACGGAGATCAGATCACTCTTCAAGCTGTCGCTAATCTTTTCAACGTGGAGATTGTAATAATATCGACATTGGGTCCAAACGCAAAAACTGTTATATCTCCTCAATTTTCCATTCCTTTTGCCTCACTGACACTAGGACACTTTGCGGAAGATCAAGGAATCCATTACGTTTGTTTAACGGCACTGAATCATAATTACGGTAACAGTTCAGTAGGAGATGAAGATATTTGTGACAAGCCTACGAATGAAGAATCTCAATGGGCTGCACATGAGATAGGTAGCGGAGAAAACAATGAAGAACCTCGTTCCATAGAGGACCTTCCAAATGAAGTCCTTGAAATCATTATTACTTTTTCGTTAACAGGAAGCCCGAGAAACATTGTGGACACCTTTAACATTTTAAGCATGATAAACAAACGATTTAGAAGTCTCACAGGCTCATTCATTCAAAGGCTGCCAAGAGTGTTTTTTGATTGGGATACATGCGTAGGTTACCACAGCATGCGACAGATTTCTAAAACACGTGGGAAAGGGAGTGGCCTTGTTTTAGCACTTAAGAACATAATTAACCACCCTCAGTGGATAAATGCGTGGGTGAGACTTCTGTATACTGGGATCGTAGGATGGTTCTACATTCAGAACATCATCTGGAAAAATGGAAGGAAAAAATAAAGAGTATCCGAACTGTCATGCCGGAAAGTTTCTGTTACCGTTTGTCTGTTGACTCAAATCGATATAGAATATATATATATCGATATATTGATAGAATAAATCTGAAAACTCTTAATAGACTGTTGGTTAAAGCTTTGAAAAATGTAGATTTTTTACTATTTCTTACTGTGTTCTACGAACAAGCGTTGAGTAATCGCACCAAATAGTGAGAATACGTTTATTTCATTTACAAGTAAGTTGTGACTATATTTGCATGACTATCGTTGCTATTAAAGTTGTCTTTATATCATCTGTACCATCTGTATATTTTTATGCTTTATCATACCACCGTCTCACCAAATCTTTCAAACACATCCAGAAGGACTCTAAAAAATAGCGGGCCCCTTTCAAAGAGTATAAACCAGGGGCCCCAAACGATCCCACAACTGAGTGCACGCCTTCTCTCGCCCAGGCTTCCCCACTATTTCCACTATGTACTTGC
>NW_027179572.1:0-19319 GCF_036669935.1 Montipora foliosa | reverse complement strand
AATAACCTAAATCGGAACATGTTCCCTGTTTTTGTTACCAGTAATAAATGTTCACTAAACCTCGGACATATCTGTGTGCATACGCTTTTAGCTTTATATTCTCTCCTCCAAACAATGCAGTTCAGGCACGCGACCTATTCACTTAACCCAGACTAGACAAAGTTTTGGGAATACATATTGACTTGTTTACCCAGCAATATTTTAGCACTAATCCCCAAATCATCCCTTTCGCCATCCACTGATGCAAATCGTTTTGTTCATGAAACCAATCCTGGGGCTGACTGATGCAGGACTTTTAGTACCCCCTGGAGAAAGTAGAAACCACTTGCTACCGAACACTGGCAAGCCGTTTGATTTTCCATCGGGCATGTGCAAAGTACGTCACAAACTCCCACGTGGTGTATTTGACGCTCACTTTGTTTTACTTTTTTTCCGCGGGAAATCACAACACCTCGTTCCCAGGGTCCTGGACCCCTGGGGAACGAGGTTGGGGAAATCACTACACAGCAGGCTCGCCCAACCGCAGCAGTTTACGTATCATGAACGCACGCCGCAAACGCCAAAACAAGTTTACCTTACTCTCGTTTGTATATAAAAATAACCACCGGTTCAAATTTAATGTATTCGTCTTTGGCGCTGGAAATGGCGGCACACTCAGAGAAACCTAACAGTTGCTCGCAGTGGTGTGTGCTTTACCTCGGGAAGCGTAGGAGAAACCAACTGCTGGCAGGGTAGAATTTGAGGAGAAATGATGGGCCACCTACATTTCCGTCCATCATCACTTCCGTGAATCATTAAATGGTCCTCTTGAACACCCCGTGGGGGGTGGCCTTATCTGGTCTTCATATGAGGTGTTGGAGACAATAAGGCTCCCGAAAACCATTGGTTGGGCCTGTCGAACAAAAATTTAGACTGTAGTGCAACAGCCTGTTCTTGCAAAAGGAACCGTTGGATGGGGTGTGGTACTGCCAGGGGCTGCAGCTGGCGATGACTTGATGATGAGGATAGTGAGTCGGGGATGGTGTGTCTAGCAGGGGGATTTTGGCACAGGGATTGGGGAGGGATGAAGTGTGGGATTGCGTGCACCTGCGGAATAGTGGCATAACTCACACTTTGGCTGTTAAACGTCTGCCACTGACTAGGTGGGAGAGAGTGAGACTGGGATTGCACAGTTCCGGGCGGCCTTCCATCGTCCACAAATGCATATTGGTTTGGTTCTTGTTCCAGGCATCCAACCACCTGATTGGAATGGTCTGCGTCCCATAGCTTGCAGAAGATCTTCCTCAATTTTTAGGTTCCAGCTCCTGAAATGTGCAACTGTAAAGTTTAACCCATTCCCTACCTAGAGTGAAACATGCAGTTGTCATATGGAGTTAATTGAGACAGGTTATGGCATACCCAACCTCACCAAATGTTTAGATCAAGGCGAAAGACAGGGAAAAAGATTCTACCTAAGTGATTATTATAAAATAAATTCCTCGGTGGGTAAAGCAGAGAGTGAACACGATGTTTAACATAATTCCCACGCAAACAAATCTGTTGTAACTTAAGAGGAACTTATTTTATAAAATCCTTAAATAAGGGAACTTTGTCTTTCCGTGAAGGGGGCAGTGGTTTGGACACTTGCCTTTGAGATCCATAGTTCCTGGGGTTTAAGACTCGTTGCGGGACCACACGTTGAATTGTACATATAAAATTGCGATTAATAAGAGTGACCGATTGTAGCCCTTTATTTTGTCTAATGAAGGACACCCAACTGGCCATGTTAGTAAAATATAGGGACTCAAGCACACCACATTTTTTGGAGCCATGGATTAAAATTGAAAAGGTCGGACCAGTAGAGTTTTCCCAGATTTTCAAACTAATTTCCCACGCTTATAGTTTTCCCTGCTTAGCAGAGGTCTCTTTTTCTTTTGCATTCGCTGGGCTGACAAGTAATGGGGGCGGAAAAGACCTTTCTGCCGATGGTCAAAGTTCACTCTGGTTGAGCATGCCGCGGCGACACGAAGTCCTCTTGTGTAACATACTCAAAGTCACTGCTCCTTCAATAACATGCGGACAAAATCTTAAATTTAAAAGGTCAACCGAACGAATGTGAACTTTTTCGCTCGAAACCGTCAATCAAAAATGGTTCGGCGGCTCCCTCCAAGCTTCCAACCATTGCCGAAGCAACGCAGTAATCAGCATAAACATCGTTGAGCCCAGTGTCAGTCAACATAGTTCGTAAGCTGGGAGGAGCCGCCAAAAGAAAAACATTTTGAATTGACGGTATGCGAAAAAACGCATTTGTCGATTGAGCTTTGAATTTTTTTAGAGTCCAGCATGTTATTGCGAGGCGCAATTACCAACATTTGAACTTACGGTTTTCTGTTAGGCTAGTTACATTGTCTATGATAGGCATGAACACATATCGCCAGTACTCAATGGAGCGTCATTGGCTGCCAGTTTGAGCAGCGCGTAAGTTTTAAAACATCGTTTTTATATTGCAAGATATAATGGTGGAAGTGGTAATGGCAACCTGTTTATCTCCCGAATCTATTGGACCCGGGCTTTATAGACCTTCATCCGTAGCCTTTAGGTTCAGGAATACATGCAGCTGCTGAAGACACAACCTTATAATTCAAAATCGTACGGTTTCAGGACATTTTCCGTGTGTGCTCCTCTCATTTGGAATGCCTTTCCACAGGAGCTAAGATTGTGTGATTCATTCTGGAGGTAGTTTCAAGAAAGCCTGAAGACTTTTCTTTTCCAAAGGCTTTATTGTTGAGTAAAACTATACTAACTATGAACGTAGTTTAGAGATTGGTCCCAAGATTTCTGAGATCTATTTTATTTAAGGGCCCACAGACGGATTTTTTGCGCGTTGCTAAGGAAGTGCAATGTTACTTCCGGTAGCTGACATCATAATATCATGAGCTGACAAGAAACCCCACTCACAAGCAAAGTCACCGCACAAACTGTTGTTTCCATCAAAGGTTTTCCTCGCCCTTCCTCGCGCTCGTTCTCAATCAACTGCGCATGCGTAAACGAACTGACTTCCGGTTTGCGAAAAGTGCTAAATTTTCGGCGGTTTTAAATTTAATTAATTTTTTTTTTACATGGCACGTTTCACTCCCAATACAGAATATAGCTAGTATTGATTTTTTAAAATCCTCTTTTTTGCAAAAGTTATGGAGTATTTCAGTATCGTTTATGTCTTTAAAAAGAACATTTTTCAAAATAAAAAGAAAACCATGCTTGGCTGGATGCAAAAACGAATACAAATTATCAAACCATCGATTAAATACCCAAATTGCGTAGCCCGGAGAGAAATTTAGAGTTGTCTTTTATTGGTCACGTGACCATGGGCGTGGTATGATGACGTCATATTTAGGGTCATTGGTTTACAAAAGTTGGAAACTGATCAAAATAATGCCAAATTCTCTCAAATTACTTGACCATTACATCCTTCGCAAGGCACCCCAATAATACGTCAGTGGGCCCTTAAGCATTTTTTTTCCTTTTTTTTTCATTGCTGTGAAGCGCTTGTGAATTTATTATTATTATTATTAGTAGTAGTAGTAGTAGTAGTAGTAGTAGTAGTAGTAGTAGTACTAGTAGTAGTGGTAGTGGTATTATTATTATTATTATTATTATTAGTAGTAGTAGTAGTAGTAGTCGTAGTAGTAGTAGCGGTATTATTATTATTATTATTATTATTATTATGATTATTATATATTATTATTATTATTAGTTCACCCCTACGAGGATTGTGAACCAGGAACCTACCACGAGTGCACAGTGAGAGTTACTCGTCTGCATGTTGACTGGGGCTCACTTAACAACAGCGGAATTACTGTACAAGTAAAATGCTCGAATCCACGCTGTTTGAAGATATCATAGCTTGCTCCCCATGCTTAGCTCCTGCGTTAAACTAATAACATCAATCGTTACCACAACCCCCACCCGTGGGCACAGAAGATAATTTACTTACGGAGTTGAGTGAATTATTCGCCCGGATCCCTGCCTTCTTTCTGGCCCGGTTGAATTGCCCCGAAGCATGGGTTAGCGCTAACCAGCTTTAAATAACCACGGAAACCTATAGGTTTTGATACCTCTTAACCAACCGTGTAGCGCTAACACACGGCTTTCGAGCAAACCGGTTAAAAATTATAGGGCCGTGAGTACCACCCTCGTTTTTCCAGGGTCTCTCTTACTCTGCCTCCATTGGCGTTACATATTGCTTTGACGAATCTCGTGATTCCAATTTAAAACTCTTCTCAGTTTAAGCTTTCGGTGCGTTCGTGTCTCCCTGCTATACTTCAGATATGGTCGTCACTCATTCTGAAATTCTACTGTCCGAAGTGTGCTCAATGTTTCGTGAGCAGGGTGAATTCGTCGATGTCCGTTTAAAAGTATGGCGACGACGAGTTTTCCGGTCCATCGGAATTGTACCTCAGCCTGCAATAGTGATTATTTTTGTCTTCTCACGCCATGTTTGCTCACGGAATGAAGGAAAATCCAAACCAGTAAGTGATTGAAGGCTCAAAGATGAGAACATCTCAGCGGCGTGCTTTAAAGATTGTTGGTGGAACTCCATCTACGGTGGAGAGATTAACATTAATGATGAAAACGTGTTGCAAGTTTTTGCTTGCTGTGCTAATTCATCTACAAGTTACAAGTGGTTGGTTCCAACAGTGCTTTGAGTATACCTTCAGCAACCGAATTTGGTTATCAGAAGTTTGAGATTTGGCGAACTTACTTGCCTTCATCTGTATGTTTGCCGATTCGGCTTTGGTCTGGGAAGGAGCCGTGAAAGAGAATATTCAACGTGACATGGCCTCAATTTATAAGGACAGTTTTGTGAAAACGAAGAATTCTTGTCCCATATCAACGCAGATCAGTCTGTTTTGAGGACGTTCTTCTCAGTCGAGACGACCCTCAACGCTCCTACAGTAGAACATTTTCCGTTTTCCAAAATCGGTAGATGGCATTGGATTCAAGTACAAGAAGGATGAAGAGATGGGTGTGGCGCTAAGGCTTATATCCGGTGCTGCGTTCGTAACGTTGGGGCTCACCTGGTGGAAATTAAGGATGTAGTAAAAGAACTGGATCCACGGAAGAAATGCAAGTTTATCTCCGGAAATAACACTTGTTGCTGTATAAACGCTGCGATCAACAATTGCTTGCCTTCAAAGCAGTTTCCGTTTCCACGTTTGCTTTAGAAAAAGCGAAAACCAAAGTTCGATTAGACCGTAGCCCGGTAAGGTAGTGTCTTTCACTGTCTTTTCCACGTAACGCACGGTAATTTGGTTTGATGAAGGGGATGATGGAAGATAAAAAGTTTGTATTTATTTCACAAAGATCAGTCCATACTCGCTTTACCCCTTTCCTTGCTTCCGGTTTGAATTTTTGCATGTAAATATGTCATGCGAAATGGTCAGTTGATGAATTGCAGCATTTGACATTTAATATGCATACGGTAAAAGCAGACTTACTGATTTGTAACTAGTAATCAAGAACCGGAAATTTTGACGACTACAAGAAGCTGGGCTCATATTTACAGTGGAACCTCCGTTAATACTACAACTACAATCTTGTGAGACAAATTACATGGAACATTGAGACTCACCCCCTCCGGCCCTCAAAATCGGTGATGGGAAAGTCCGCGTTTTTGGCCTTCACGCACCTTCATCCTTGATTTGGGGGAGAGGGGGGCAGTCTCTGTTCCATTTTATTTTTTTGTCCAAGATTGTTCTATGAGGGGGCCCCTGCTTGGCGTTACGGCAGTAGTATAGGGGGTAATCAAGACACGAAATCTGCTCTCGTTCCGCCTATCAAAAGTTACATCATCCCGAGAGCACATCTCTCCCATTCAAAAAATAAACTGAGCAAGGCGACACTGAAAAAAACTAAATGTGTCCAGTGGCATTTTACGGTTAACTAAATTGCAAACAAAAAAAGGAATACAACTAATGCAAAACACAAAAAAAACGAAAAAGATAAAGAAAGAAATTACACTGTAAGGAGGATTCGAACCTTCTACCACAAATTATCTAGCCCCCATTCAACTATCCAACCTTACCCACATTCTACGCTTTAGACTTTGCAGCATCAGCGCTAAACCATACCGAATACGCAAACTTGTTGAATTTTTAACAAACTTGGCATTTGCATTTGCCCCATTGTTGGCGATATTTACCTTATCCTATTCTTCTGATTTTTCCACGCTGAAAATAGAGCATTGATTTACGTTCACAAAAGTGTTGATGGGCACGATGTTGCAGGTTGTTAAAAAAATTTCTATCAGCAACGAATTTTGTCGATTTTTTCCACAGATTTTTTCTGTCTGGCCAGAAAGGTGACAGAACAGATTGGACACTTTTTTTTCCATTGCTTTGTTAACCCGTGCTTAACCGTTGAAAAGTCGTCCTCAAAACAGACCGTTAATCCAGGGCTCAAAGTTAATGCGCACCAGCTGGTCGCAACATAGCGACATAGATTTTTACTTGTTGCTTCCTAAAAAAATCATGCGTGGATCTCACCTGCGTGCCTAAAAAATCCTGGAAGTTAAGTGCGACTGAGCTCCATCGGCCACTCAACTCTGCTGTCTTCCCTTGCCTTGCACCATCCCTTATGTACTCTTCAACTAGTCAGACACGAAACGAAGTTTTAAAATAATACAGTCAATCGTAGGTATGACATCCAACAGGATTCTCAAAGAATAAAGTTACATCATTTTGCCCTTGCATCAGCGTGTGTCTTATTTTGTCCGTTTTTTTTCCCTGTGTTTCTCACGAACTCGTCGCGTTCACTGGTAGCTTAATGTCTAATATTCTATCCCAGCCCCTTTTCGGTTTTTGCGAAGACTCCGCTGACAACGTCTGATGTAGAGAACGGCAGCCATCCACGTGTCGACAACAGAAGACCCTAATCCGCATCAGTATGGAAGGACCAGAATTAGAAGCTTTTGACCCACCCCCAGCTGTTGTTCCAAGTGGTTTAGCAGTGGGCAGAGATCAGGGCGTCCTAACTTTTGCTTACAGAAGATGGCCAGATGAATTAATTTCAGTTGCTGATTTCATGGGAACTTCACCGGATTTCGAATGATCGCGTTTGAATGTTGTTTAACGACGTGGTTTCTCCTTCTAAGTTCTGTATCAGCTTTTAAACCAAAAGTGTATTAGCTTTTGAGACAAATCAAAATTAAACGAAACTTGTGAGGCAGTAAACTGACAGTGTTTAATGTTTAAGTTCAAAATCGGAACTCGGAATGCATATTTTTCATTTGTCTTGAACGTACCATGAAGTGTAAAATAGCTACGTTAAATTGAGAAGGTTGAATTTAAAAGGTTTATTGTGTATCTCCAACGTACAGTAAGAGCCGTGAAAGTCGAAACAAACACAGGGATCGTTCAAAATACAAGATAATGCAAATAAATTGATTACTTACACAACGTCCCTGAAGTTTTCCTGATTTTTTGTGCCACCATTACTTTAAGCTGTGCTCCTAAAATTTTTAGCTGTGCGGCTAAACATTTTGGCAGTGCGCCCTAGAAAATTTTACCGACCTGGTAGCACAAGTGCTCCCAAAGCCAAACAATTAAACTATTGAGCCGCTGTTTAAAAATTACGTATAAAAACGATCTCGTGAATCGAGCCTTAAACATTTTAATGTCATGTAAAACTCATTCAAGTGCTCTACAAGCTTTAGAAGCGCTGTTTGAGTCTTTTTGGCCATTGCTTCGTTTTTAATCTCAGCGATGCGACCTATAGTTTTACATCGATTAACTACCACCAGAAATGCTTCCAGAGTAAGATCAGTAGTGGGCTTGAGAACTCTGAACTCTTACTTTTGTTTCCTCGTGTATTCTTTTTCTGGATTGGCACTTGTTTTCCGGTACAATTCTACGGAGAGTTATACCCTGATTCTTGATCGTACTGGGGCAACTTTTCATCTTTAGGTTTGGCTTTTTTTATTTACGCTCGGACTTCTCTTAAACATATATCTTCCATGTAGTAGTCTCAAGCCTAGCAACACTAGCGCACGAGCGTGAGCTGCGTCAGAGGCCTGTGGTTTTGGATGAATTAATGTGTTGACATATGGACCTCCTTAATTGACCAAATCTTGAATTTGGGACGTCATAGTCCTCTATGGACAATCTTGGACAAAATTAAATTTGAACATTGAGACCACCCCTCCCCCCAAAATCAGTGATTGGAAAATGGCGCGTTTTTGGCCTTCACGCACCTTCATAACCTTGATTTGGGGGAGAGGTGGTCAATTTTTCTGGTTCCATTTTATTCTGTCTCAAGATTGTAGTCTTCTAATAACGCAGCCGTTATCCTGATGTGGTCAGTGCCAACGCTCCGTTGTCACACAAACAACGGCTGCTTTCTTCCGAACCTAGCATTCCTTTCCCTTTGTTTTTGTACTGCGTGGCGAATGCCACGTGATTAATGAGGTTTGCACCAATCGGCGGCTCAGCCTTTTGATTCTAAAAATTGATGGCCATGTGTTTATTTTCGCGCGTAATCCTCAGAGATTTCACCCATGTGAAACTCCAAAGAAAGCCATGATAGATGGTCGCTCAAGGTGCTTCACTTGTTCTTAAGCAGCCTCTGCAATGACAAGATAGAGATTGTTTTGGAAACAGTCTCCTGCCGGTATATCTTGCTGAAATTATTAGATCTGAGCGATCGTTGTTGATTTTGCGTATTGCCTGCCTCGGAGAGCAGCGGAACCCTGTTTTTTTTGGCGTTAGAAGGGCTAGGTCACGCTACTTTTAGGTAATTTTGTTTAATTTTGCTAATTATGAGCTCCTAACACGTCCAAATTGGCAGATCCAAGAGTGTTTCATTTGACAAAAAATCACTAGGCCACACAACAACTGAGAATGATTTTTCCAGCTTTGTAAATGGCCATTTTGTATATAAACTGATATAAATTTGAAAAAAGTTGGGCCGACCCCCCGTGTTATCAAATTTACCCCAATTCAATCCATTTCGAATCCTCTCCAGTTATTTGTCCACCACTGTCCCTTCTTGGCTTGCCCTGTGTTTTGGTTTAGAGTTCTTCTATAGTTTTTGGGAACAGTTGATATTTGATATTTTAGTTAATTCTATGAAACCATTCGATCATGTGCTGAAATTGCCTAAAATGGCGTGACCCTAGCCCCCTTAAATGCTACCAGCGTTGAGGTGAGGTTTCAACGTGCATCATAGGAAGCTGGACAATAGGTAAGAAAGAAATAGAAGAGGAACTTCAATGCCATAGAAATCTAAAGGAAAGCGACTTAACGGAGATTGAAACGAGAGAAGAGAACAGTTATGAACCTGAAGATTGGCGAAAATCGGGTATTATTGAAAAACATCATGTAAACAAATTAAATTGAACATTTATTTAGCACTGAATAATACTATACATCATGTGTAACAACCTCTCGCTCTAGGCCCCAACATTTCCTTGTACTCAATACACACACATTGTATGGGTTTCCCTGGATGGTCTAATCACCGGTATTTATTACGGGAAATCACCATTCAAGTGAGTTCACTGATTTAGAGGAGAGTGACTACATGCTTCTTCTATTACATATGGTTTTAGAAAAAATTTTGACCGATTTATCTTTTAAGTGTTCATCGTTTTCAGCTATAATTATATAATCGTAACCTACTATTGTCAAAAAACATCAGCTTCATTGACAGACACAGCACTTAAGGCTCTCAGACGATACGCGGGCTTTTGGCAGCATCTCAGTTTCGGCATCTTTCAATTATTTTTAAAAAGCACGCTTTCAGGTGACGCAAAAGACCCAACGAATAGCTTCCACTCAGCTGTACTGCCGGACGCCGTCGAACCTGCACCTTAAGAGCTTCATATTAACGGCGCTAACACTCCAATAAACAGTAGAATAATTGATCTGATTCCTCCATGACAGGTTTACAATCAGAGGGGAAACAACAACAAAGAATGTTCGATTTCACATCGCATTTAACGATTTTCCAACTACCGTTGTTACGATAACAACATACAGCTTTCTTTTTCAAAACTACGCTTTTGGATTGGAAGCATCTGAATGCCTTGCTATCAGGCCTACTTTTCTTTAGCCACTGGGCGGAAAGGAACCTTTTCCGCCCAATCTAAAGAAAAGTTACGCCTGATCGCAGGTTATTTTAACTAGTGAAATTTAAAAACTTTGAAACCGTCAGAATAAAAGTGACGTGTAAGACGTCCGCTCTGTATTGGGCTTATTCAGCGCGAACGGTTTTCAAGGATTATGAGAAGCCACCAAGCTCTGATTGGTCAGATAAGGGAAAGGAATGTAGTTCGAAAGAGAAGCCGGAGCCTGTTGTGTTGTTGTGAGGATCGTTGCGTGACCACACACATGACCGGCTGCATAGGAGACCTGGACTATACGACCCCTTCGGTGCACATGGAAATTTGGTCGATGAACGGGGTAGGTTGTCAAATTATGGGTGCAAGGAATGCTTTTTAAACCTACATGATACTCTAACAGTACATGTATAGCATTTAATCCGCTATAAATGCAACCTTTTTGAAAGGGTGATTCCCTTGATTTTTGCGTTTCGTGCGCGCGTCACATCTGAAGAGAGGCACCAAAGGCAGCTTGCTGTGTCAAATAGCCTTCAAGTGCAATCCTTCGGTGTAGTCCTCCTTCGTATTTTTGTTTTTGGAACTCGTCGCACCCCATCCTCCCCTCTCGCGCTAAAATGATCATTTTCGAAGCCTTGCCCCTTTGCCAATCCCTTTATCATCCGCGTGTTGCGGAAGAAACGAGCACGGTGACGCCCCAATTTTCTAAATGGTTTTGTATTTTACCTCGTAATAGGGGGGGTCCACGGAAGACCATATTTTCACGAGAAAAAAAGTTGGATAGATAGAAGTTCGTTAGGATTTAACCACTATTAAAAAACCCGATGTGAAACTGAGTGCAAGGTGATGACTGTAGCAGTCCACTTTGCTTACATTATCCTTTGCAAGATTGAGCAATTAAGAAATCACGTTCTTAAAAGAATTATACGCCCGGACAAACAAGCAGGTTCAAGTTTTCAGTAGATATTCAGTAGCTTTTGCCAATGTAAACAAAACAGACAAATTTTCCGGTTGATCGAGTTTCGAACGCGTTTTTCTCCGCTCGAAATTTGGTAAAAAACACTTAGAATAAAGAGCATACTGCGCGAAAACAAGCACGGTGACCCTATCGTTTTTATGCATTTTTTTAAATGTCCTGTGTATAAGAATATCAATCATGGGCCAAGTTTGAAAAGAAAAAAGCTGGATAGTACGTCATTTTCATGGTACTTACGCTTAATTAACAACCTTACAGCCGCAATAGACCTTATTCCAAAATGGCCGTCCATTTAAAAATATTTCTTTTTTTTATGTTCTTATTCAAAGTAGCCCTTTGGATGCCCTCGTTCTTGAGCTGCAAATTCAAAATGAATATTTTGACTTGAACGAGGCAATCAAAGGTCTAATTCAATAACCAAAAGAATATCCTCAATGGCGGCTCAGTTTGGAATAGAGGTGTATTCATTCAACTGGACAATGTAACAGTAAAACCGAAACCGAGTACATGAGAAAAACAAACACTGACGGTCTATTCAGTTCCTTGTTATGGAAAGGAATATGGCTTGTGAAATGTCTCGAAGACGCCGGGTTTTTTGGTCGCGTTAATTTGAATGAAATAAGTGGAGGTTGCTGAAAAGATTTCTACGCAGTCCCTCCGGGATCATTTTGGAGGAATTTGAAATCAATTAAGAATGATACTTTTGACTGTCGTGATTATTAGGGCATAGAAAGTGAGGGTGAATGGAATTCTGTCATTCTTATCTTTTTTTGACCTTTGTAGTGCTGACCTGTCGATCCCAAATTGTTGAGCACCGGATAATGGCCCGCTTCGACCACAGAGACAGGATAGCCACGTTTATTCGAAGAGACTGGCACATCTCCTTTCCTCCCGATTTGCTGGAAAAATCCGGAGTCATCCCCCAACCTTACATAGACATACGCAAGCTAAGAAATTGAGAATAAGGAATGGAGTTCTTGACACTGTGATGGATGTTGACCGATGAAGACAAGAAATAACTGTGTGAGACATCTGGTAGGTTTTGTAGTGCACACTGGTACACAGCACGTTGCCGACTAATAGAAACTTTTGAATAGCAAGGAAAGCTAATGAACGTTTAGTGGCAACGATGCTGTGTACCAGTGTTGCACTACAAACCTACAGATTTCTCCACAGTTATTTGTTGTATTCATCGTCACATCCATCACAGTGTCAAGAACTTTATTCCTTATTCTCAATTTCCTTAGACTTCGACGTCTATGTAGTGATGACATCTCCGATTTTTTCCCAAAGGAAAAATTGATGATATGCTTACATCTTTCACATTCATTGTCAACTTTTTTCTATTGTTAATTTTTGTTCTCCCTTTGCCTTGATAATTCTAAAAAACCGGCCCCCCTTATTTTGGAAAAGCAATTTACATAATTTTGGAAAATGGCCATTCTCAAACGTCATTAATAATTCATCAATTGAATAAACCAATCAGGAACATACTCCAATATTGGTCAGTGCGTGTGGGTTATGAAACCGGGCCGATTGAAACACTGGACAGAGGCCTTTCCACGATAGTTTTTGATGACAATATCAACTCTCAGAGTTTGACAAACGTTCAAACCCTTGTGATGCAGGGTTATCGCTAATTTTAAATAATTTATGGCACAAACACTCATCTCGACCAAAGGTGTGTTCAACGACTCCACTAGATGAAAAATCGGAGGGCTTTAAATAAACCTGCGACCTCCACAATTGGTACTTTAACAGTCCCCGCCTGCCTTTTGCCACTCTTCAAATATTCCCATATGCCCATTGTTTTTCTTGTACGTATGAGATCCGACTTGGGTAACTCCGCCCACAGGATTTCGACACCATAGTTTACCCTCCTCTGGTTCGGTGTGTTTTTGCTGCAACGAAAACGTGACGAACGCCATACTCTGATCATTAATGAATGATCGAATTGAGATAAAGCGGATATATTTGTGTTCCGCTTAAAACAATTAGACCTTTTCAGTGACTTTAGTGACCCTACTGTTAAATATGTCACAAATGCTAATTACAACTGTAAAAACAATTACCAAAAATTAATAATTTATATTCGGCGGTTATGTTCCCAAATCAGCGAGCCATTTTTTCAATTGTTCTTGGTTCGTATGATGCCTGTTTGCAGAAGCGATTTTCAAAAACTCGTGTGCCTCGGTGTATTCGATCGGGGTTTCCCCAAACACGAGACAAACTGATGAAAAGCACGCAGGAAAATGTGATCTTTTTCAAAGTAAAATGAATCGCTGTGAATTATTCGAGAACCTTCAATCGTCTATGCTGAGACCTTCCGATATCGATTGCTCCTTGTGACTTTTGAACGTCAAGTTACCCAGAAAACTTCGCGCAACGTCGTGGAAACAATCACCTTGCGCGCCATGTGAAGCAATACCTATACCACCTTGCGCGCTCAGGTTGAGCCAGATTGCGTTTTTAATCCCCTATACAATATCTAAACCAATTTACATATATTAATTTATATTTTTTTTTTTTTTTTTTTCGCCTTTATTACGCGAGGGCCGTCTAGGTTGCCCTCCTCGTGGTTTTGGCCCCGGGACAAAATCTGGTTAACCGCATTATTTCACGAGATTCGTGTCAAGAAAATAGCACTCGTTTGCAGTGTTAGGTCCTATCGCACTCTTTTAAACATCAGTTTTTTCCGCTTATTCAATTTCCGGTTTGGTTAACTAACACTGTTTCACGAGATTGTGTGAAGAAAAGAGCACTCGTGTTCCTGATTAAGCCTAAGCGTTCGCAGTTCAGTGATTAGGCCGAAGCCCTCTTTAAACATTTTAGCTTTCAATTTACGGTTTGGCACCCTACAACCTTTGCAACGCGATCGTGTGAAGAAAAATAGCACTCTCCTGTTATTGATTAAGCCTAAGCGCTCCGTTTACCAGTGATTCTGCAGTTGCTCCGAACAATTAAACAATCCTCTACCGCTGTCAAAAACAATCGACTGTAGCGCTTCTCTCTGTTTCGCGGACTTAAGTTTAAGGTTTCCTTGTCTCTAACTCTACCCAAAAGAATCTCTATAAAAATACTCTCAGACATCCATGATTTTATTCCGCACAATCACCCAAGAATCACAACAGAAAGGAGTACTAACATTGTCGCAGTGATAGAAATGCAGCCTCGTATTTTCCGGGCCTCGCTGGCACTGAAGCATGCTCGAACAATCGAACTTTACATGATCTTCCTTTCCGTCCGCTAATGAACCGTGGGAGATCTGGGTACGAGAGGAAAAAGTTGTCGATAAAAAAAGCCGTACTGTTATTGTCCTGGTGACTTTTTTCGCTTCTTGGTGTGGGTTATGTTTTCACTGATTTGGAATTGCAATTTAAGGCGAATTCTCAACTTCCCGGGTTGGGCACTCGTACAAAAATAAAGGAAAGGCTGGAAAGTAATTTCTAGGCTTACCTCACATCTTTGCCGATAAAATCACACTTCTCCGGGCATCTGTCCACGCTCAAAAAAAACCCCCCCCCTGCCCCCCCCCCGGCCGATGGCCCTAGTGAGTATGTGAGGTAAAGCTAGAAATGGTTCAAACAGTGAAATTCAAGCCCTGCAATTCGCCCACGCGGAACCATATGCATAGAAAAGCGATCCTTGACCAACAACTGCATTAAGATTCGGTCCGCGAGTACCGTTCTTGCGCGGGAATAGAGTGGTCCCATGTCTTATTTTGTTATGCTAAGCGCTCCTTTTACTGAGGAACTCAATTAACAGTAATCTTGAAAACCCTAAAAACCTGTGGCGCGTTATTCGTTTCTCATTGCGCCCTCTAAATGTTTTCAAATTACCAAATCATTTAAATCATTGACGGGATGAACTGTCATGATTATTATGATATTGCCAACTTTTTTAACGAGCATTTCGCCAAATATTTTCTTGCCTCCGTTTCAGATTAAATCATGTTTCTGACGCCCAACCTAACTGGCGAGCGTATTGCCGATTATGTTGATTCCAAGCTTCTGCCATCTGGAGCGTCCTATTGTATTCCCTCTATCTATTAAAATTTGTTTAGAACTCCAATAGCAGCTCTCTACTATTAAGGCTACTGACTGTGCTGGAGCGACCTTAAGTAGCTATTTTTCTAAAACAAGCAGCCGCGGCTATCTCTCCATCTTTGACTGCTGTTTTTTTAATCTCAGCATTTTCTTCTGGTGTTTTCCCCGACCCTTTGAAAACTGCTAAAGTCTCTCCACTGCAAAAAGACGATTCGTTTTTTTAATAAAACTCCGATCCAATTAATCGCCCAATATCAGTTCTGGCTGTTGTCTCAAAAATTCCCTTGACCGCCACGTGCACCGAACGTTTTACTATTTTGCTTTCCCAACCCGATCTGCTGCTGGATTCGCAATCTGATTTCCGTAATTCTCGTTCGTGTGAGCTTGCTATTGCCAATTCTTTCTGATAAAATTTTGACTAATCATGGATAACAAACTTCTTAATGGACTGTTGTTAGTTGACTTGACGAAAGCTTTTGACCTTGTGGAGCATGATTACGTTTACTTAATAAACTTCGTATCTATGATTGTTTCCCATTTCCTACCATGGCTTGGTTTCGCTCCTATCTATCCGGGCGATCCCAGAAAACCCAGTTTAGGGGCACTCTATCTAAAGCACTTCCAGTTTCTGTAGGTGTGCCGCAGGGTAGTATCCTGGGGCCAGTTTTTTCTTTATTATTCATATCAATGACTTGCCGTTAGAGCTACATTCAGAACGTAACTTCAACTATGTTTTGCGGATGATACTACTATTCGTGTTGCCGAGACCCGTTGTTAGTCGCCCTCAGCACTCAGTTGAATGCAGTTGGTAGCACTGTATCTACGTGGGCTGATAATAATCGAATGTCACTTAACACAACCAAAACTAAATCGTTACTTATTTAGACCCCCTGCAGCAACGCCGTACTTTAACCAGCTCGGCACTCGATGTCCAAATCGATGGTAGCTCTATTGAGCAATTGGACTAGGCCAAGATGCTGGGCGTTATGATAGACAGTGACATGTCTTGGGAGCATCTTATCGATACAATCTGCTGCATCATTACCGGTATGCTTTCTATTCTCCGTCCGCCTCAAACCTTACTTAACCTTTGATTCTTTCTTTAAGATTCTCTAATGCTTTGTGTTAAAACTTACTTTATTTATTGTTCTGCTGGCCTGGGGTAACTGTTCCCATCATCTCCGCTAACGACTACTTCGTCTTCGAGAAGTGTGTCTGGTGTATACTCCTTGATGCCGACCTCTCTCAGTCTTCTATTTTCTTTTTTTTAAAACTAAAACGTCGATCACCGGTTTTTGATCTTATTAAATTACAGGAAACTTTTTCTTCTTTTCATCGTACTCCTTAATCGCGAATGCTCCTAAATGTGCCTCTCGAACTGATTTCAATTTCTTTTTGATTCGCGTGGACCTCTGGGCCCTTTTACTAGAGCCTCCCTCTAACGATTTAAAGATGCCATGCCCGCATAGCAACTCTGGGAAACGCAACATTTGGCCTATAGTGCTACTAAACTTTTTAATGCCCTCAGTTCCGACTTAAAAGAGTTTTCTATTTCTTCTTCCTCCACTGATATTTAAATTTCTCTTTCCTCCTCTCTTAAGTCTAAATTATGAAGTCTGTGTTCTCTCCCGCCTTTCCTCGGCCGAGCACCTTGGAGGATCTACTGCATGTGCTCGACTTGCCCGGCTATGCTATTCATTGTCACTGTTTTTCCATAGTCCTACTACCACAACCACTATTACGGCTTTTAATTCATATTTACATATACATGTATACTTGTTCATTTATAGCAGCATATTGACTCCCCTTCGTTCGATTTAGTTATTATTCATTACGTGTTTATTGCCTATTCTACTTTTTAAATATTGTCTCTTTTGTATATATATATATATATGAGATGCTTTGGTTGCTTACTAGTAAAGTTAAGCTTTACTGCTTACTTTACATTACTTGTTTTTCGTGCTCTACTTGTAATGGTATTGATCGCTCTTCACCTTCCACACCACACCCACACTATAAACTTGGTATATATATATATATAGAGAGAGAGACTTTTGTAACTTATCTATAAATTTTGCTTCTCCTCTCTCTTTCCGCCCTGTGAATCGTCACTCCTGTCGATCCAGTGTCATCTTAGTTGGAGAAAAACACTAGCCCGGAAGAACCACGTAGAAAATTCCCACTGACTGATCCAGATCGGCCATGTAGCCAGCATGGTTGCTCTGATAGTGTAGTGTGGGGGGGGGGATTTCACACCCACCGGTAATCATGGGGACGGTGAGGGTTCAAATCCAGCTCAGGGCATAAAATTTTTTCTTCCAATGAAAACGTCATTCAGAGGGGTGGGTCCTCTTGGTCACTTCTAAACTCTCTCTCTCTCATCTCTCTCTCTCTCGCTCTCTCTATATATAATATATATATATATATATATATAATCTATATATATATATATATATATAATAGTGAGAATAAAAGCAGTTTAAAACACAACGATGAACTCCCAGTAATAGGATCCAGATTATACCGTGTCTCTCCGCAAATCTGTAGATAGTTATAATTTTTTTTAAAAAAATAAAACAACGAAGAGACCAACTCTTGACAGTTCCAGCGTTAATATAATCGACGTTTCGTGCCTTTCGGCCTTCTTCAGGATAGTTTAAAAGTTAAAAATTAAGAAAGAGCTATATACCATGGTTGTGATTGGCAGAGTTATGGGCTTTTATAATAGTTAACACAAAAAATGGAAATTAAGGTTATGTAACTAAAGAAAAGTCTTAATGTCAAGCTAGGCAAAACAAACAACAATTGATAAAAAGGAAGCAAACAGACTAATTAGATAAATCGTGGGTTATTACGTTAAAAACTCCCCATTGAGGGCCTCTGAGTGAATGTGCGGGTCAATGTCATAACAAGGTCCTCAGAGAGGGCCCCTAAACAATGTAATAGATTCCCAAGCGAAAGCCCCTGAATGAAAAACCAAACACAAACATAACAGAATCCACCAATAGAGTTTTTTTTTGAACAAAGACAACAACGACCACGTGAAGGCTAACAAAACAAAAGGTCAAGATTACCGACTGGAAACATTCAAAGCTAGATGGGAAGCTAACGTAGGTCCTACTACAGCAAAAAATTACGATGATTACAAATTTGGGCTGAAAAGAATTTACACTACAATAGAGACAAAGTCAACTGTTGTATCATATACGCATTTTTGGATTGGAATTCACAGCCTTTGTTTAAGACCGTGTGGATATAATGCCAAGAGTTGTGAGGTCCAATATGCTTCTCTGGTGAGGGGATCAAGTTGTTCCAAGATGGGTGGCATTTTGTGGTTTACAATTTGTTCGATAATAATAAAACTAATTTGACAATTTGATGCTCAGAAAAATTATACATGGAACCCGCCAGCTCACATGTTCTTCTGTTCTTACGCATTGATGATTTATGGTTACGAAAAACGAACCTTGAATTCTGTTGAAGTGGAGCCCACGTACTGCTTTTTGCATTTGTTACAAACCAGCCAAATAAATGACATTTTTTGGAAGTACAGCTTACTTTTCTGATTAAGCCTAAGATATGCGGCCCGTAGCAACACTCTTAAACTTAGTAGCTTGAATCAAAACTGTTTACAGAGGTCACATCTTTTGTTACATTTGCAACAACCTCGAAGCATCTTCCAAGGTTTCCTTTTCTGACTTCAATGTTCCGAAATTTAGATGGAGCTAAGATTTTCTTTTAGGTTTTTTTGTTCTGCGATAAGCTGGAAAAATCGACTTTGATGGAAACATCTCTAAAAGCTCAGGAGACCAGTTTAGTAAGTGGGAAATGTTTTTTAATCACCTGCTGGATGTCCTGGAGAAATTGGGTTGTAGTCAAGTACTAGAGGAAACACCTTTTTCTTTGGCTTGACTCTTTTTGTTAGGAGTTCGTACCATCTCTCCTTGCTTAATGCCTTTTTCAAATTGTCGGTCCACTAATTCCTTGCTGTAATTTGTGAGCACAGATATTCCTTTATATTCTTCACATCTCTTGTTTGTCAAAAATTGGTCTGTAGAACAATTTGCGTTTAAATTCGAAGAGCCACCCCATAGGGAATTGCACGCATACAATGTGATGGGTGCGAACTCGAAAAAGGTAAATAAAGATGAGACTATCGGTTGGCTTAGCATAAATCTCAGTGATTATCAACCCATCTTGG
>NW_027179571.1:15000-18638 GCF_036669935.1 Montipora foliosa | reverse complement strand
TATAGTTTGCCGCCATGTTTGCGATTGATAAGTCAAACACTCGACAAATCGATGCTACCGTATGTCAATAATTAATATCCTTCGTGTTTTGTACTGCTTTTAATGTGCAATCAATCAGACAACAAGTTGCAAAAATAGTAGAGACCAAACTTCACCTTCTTGGGGCGTTATTAATTTCCACCATTCTCTCTCACACTGCAGCCCCCCTCCCCACTTATCAGTGTTGCTAGCGAAGCAAAAAAATGTTGGAAACTTAAGCAGTCAACATTGGAAAGGGCGAGAGGGAAGAGGAAGTGGGAAAGTTTAAATTCTAGATACGCCGAGTACTGGGAAGTTAGAAAAGGTTTTTTTTTTTTTTTTAAGTGAAAGTGTCTCAATAATTTTGCAACTTGTTGTAGAATGCTATGGCTGAGGTGCTTCAAAAACACCCTGTTACAACACCTTGTAGAATTTACGGGGTGCTTTCCGCAAACATTTCAAAAAATCTCTGTATTTAAAAGAGACACAAAACCCGGAAGAAAAGGAAATGCAGGATCAAAGTCCAGGGGAAAATGGCGGCTAGATTATTTGTTGAAATTTCAAATAATGATCAACTACTGACCTCCTTGAATAGTTGTTTCATGGTCGTGTTCTATAGCCACTACAGTGGTGGATGGACAATACGCACCATTCGACAGGGATTTTTAAATCGTGATGAACTGCTCATAACTTTCTCAAGTTTTAAACATTAGAACTTGCTCAATTCCACCCATGTTACTGAAATAGTCCACCTTATCCAGGAATTCCCGAGAGGAGTGGGGGGGGGGGGGGGGGGGGTGGGAAATGAGCCTAAAAAAAAAAGAAAGGACATCATGGGATGCCAATGTAGTTTGCTGTCGGGCCGCAGAAATCCGTCGCGCCACAATCGTTTTACGTTTTCCGCAGTTTCATGTCTTGTCAATGCATACATTGTTTTGGTTGCCCAAAATAAGTTTCATCCAAATGTTTCAAATCCCGTATCGATGTAATTGTCGCCATTCATTAAGCATCGTGTGTCTTACGTATCAAGAAGTGCGAAGGCATATCCAAAAGAATCTTTGTAACGCATGCGCCGACCGAGGAAATGGAAGACTAGTTTCCAATCCATCCTCAGCCATCAGAGCTTTGATAAAAGCAGGCTCCTCCAGACTTTCGAAAAGGATGTGAATTGCCTCAACCTAGTAGCAGGTGACAAATAGCACGAACGAGTACTTTAATAAGACCACTGGCAAGGTTGAAAAGACCTGCTGTTTAACCATGACCTTGATCTTGGGTTATTATCCTGCTGAGGGACTTTCATTTTTTTTTGCCTTTGGATTGTCAAAACTATGTTACTAAAAAACACCAAACAAGTTTTAAGACTTAATTTAAAAACGACGCTTGTTTATTTTAACTTGGAATTTTCCAATTTAATGGTCAGTGTACCATTATTAACTTTAAAATCTGACGCCTCAAAGACTCACTAGTTAAAGGGAGTACTACTGACGAAATCGCATCTTTCCTATCATAAGCCATTTTGAAACATAAACAAGTAGTCTTGCATGAGAAGAAAAATGCTGTTTACCTTTTTTCAAATATCTCTTTTCGTTCCAGTAGATATTCGAGTTTTTAAATTATGCAAATTAGCCAACTGATGACGTCACTATACTCAACACAAGTTTGTTCAAATATGATGAAAAGAGATATCTCAGCCAATTTGTATCAGAAATTTTTTGATTTTTTGGCAGTAAGATTCTACTAAATGTCTCCACAATATCGAGCTCAACAGTTCCGTTACCAATGGCATCATGCTGTGTTTCCAGACCTCCCCCATAGTAAAAGCTTTCCTTGGCCACCTTGGTTGTGGCAGTCCATTGTGGATGAATTGATAACAGCTCATAATAGCATGATCCAGAAGCATATAAATATGTTAGCTCGAGTTTGTGGCCTTGTTTAACATTTTTCAAACTGAAAATCACTAAGATATTGAAATCAAGTGGGTGGGGACTGGAAAAGAGGTGAGTTGCCATGGGAAACAAAATTTTTTATAGCCATAGGTGATGTTTCCTGTAGAACTATTAGACTACCAAGTTCTCAATGGTGCTGCGCCTGCAAATTGGCCAAGTTAGCTCTATTGAGTTTACTCCATATAATATTGGGGTTGAGTATATGACATCATTAGTCATCTCATTTGCATATTTTACCCAATTTTTCAAACTTAAATATCTCCGGAACCAATGCAGATATTTGCAAACGGTAAATGGCGTTTTTGTTCTTTTTTTTTTCTTTATGGAATTCTATGTGATACATCTCAAAAAATCAAGGGGTAAAAATTTGATCAGAGTACCACTTTAAGAATGTAATGTTTGTTTGTACCCGACTAAAAATTAATAAAAATGCAACACGGGAGTTTCGGGACTTTACACATTTTTAAACTCCTGTTTTGCATGCGTATATAATAAACTGCTTGTACACGCTGAATTTTTAAGCTACTTGTGTAAATGACGTAACTTTTCCCTAAGAAAAAAAATTCCCTCACCTTACTGAGGTCCAGCCGGTCAGTTTTTGAACGCGAGTACTGGCGACGTGAAATCCAAAACTTACACTCAAATAAAACAGCCTTTGGATAAAAATCAAGGCTGCAGAATTTTGCCAGGCGGGTGTTAAGCAAACACCACTTTCAAAATCTGAAGAAAACGAGGAAGTGGTACCACTTTAAAATTGAAGTTTTTATGCAAAAAAAAATCCGCCATAGAAAGAGAAAGCGTCTCTATGACAACCGTCGCTTTGCTCAGGGTCAATGGGTGGGTGATTCATAAAAGTTTGCAATTAATAATGGCCTCAAAGTCTATTTGCTTTTTTCTTGACTTGTGAAAATTATTTGATGTCATTAAATATCGTGCTCGCCAAACTGAAGCGATGAATCCCATTATATAAAAGAGGAAAGCCGCACCCTGGTGTTTTTGAAAGACAGGAAAACAACGCAATATGTTTTATTTGAAAGACACCTGAATTGAACAACCAGCTTGGTCCTGTGATTTGCACTGGGAGCTAGGACCAAAGAAAATCAGATTTGCACAACCCACAGTACCGACAAGGTTGCAATAGTGGATTACTGTGAGATCAATATCCTCCTATTTATTTGTCAGGTACTTTTCAATGTAGTGGTCAGATTGTGGTATACACTCATGCGATACCGAGCCGTATTTACCTTCATCGCAGCGAAACAACATTAAAACGAGGCTTAGAGTTCATGTTTGTCCTGTTTTAAAACTACAGTTTTATGACAATTGTTCACTCAAATCGGCTATGCACAATTAGAACTTGAAGTATTCTAATCATTAAATAGTCTGCATGAGCTTATCACGTGACTGGTCACGTGACGTTTAATGAGAAAATGCTGTACAAGAATATCAACACAGCCTCAACTTACAATAGACCTCACTTTCGATATATTAAAATTCAGTCCTAAACAAAAGACAATCATCTCGAGGCTCTGGGGAATAAACTCATACAAATCCTTATATTTATTCCCCAGAGCCTCGAGATGATGTCTTTTGCTTTAGGACTGAATTTTAATATATCGAAATTGGTCTATTTTTGTAGATCCTCATAGTATTTTTTTTTTCCCGTATTTTACC
>NW_027179571.1:0-10000 GCF_036669935.1 Montipora foliosa | reverse complement strand
CTATATGCTGTATACTGCCGCTCCTATGATAGCTGTATCAGTCATTCCTTGAATAAGATCTCAGTTTTGAGAACAAAACGTGTCGGAAGTAAACGATAAGTAGTACAAGCAGTCTTCCTTTGTGCCGCTCACTAGCCTTAGTTAAAAATTAAAAAATAAAAATAATAATATATAAAAATTAAAAATAAAAGAAGCACTCCCATGCATGGCTGTTTATGTAATCTTCAATGATCCGGAAGAGTCATTCATCGGTTAAGTCGTCAAAGCCCCTCGTGTTCCTCTAAGCCATTCTGGGCTACTCGTCTGTGAACTGTCCACCTCGAAACTCCGCGCATCTCTGCAATCCTTGTGCAACTGAAGACCAGTCTGCACAGTTCTTCTGGCATACTCAAACAGGAATTTTGAGAGCATGGTCTTCCCGGGGACTTTTTCTTTTTTCCCATCTATCGTAACTGAATCGCGCAACCAGACGAGTGATTAATCCGGAACAACGAGGGCACACAAAGCACATCCACCTATAGAATCAAGAATCATTCTTGTCCCTTGTGTCAAGGTTGCAGCCGCACATCTTTCATCGACCTAAGCAGGCTAATTGTTTGATCAAGAACTTCTGGCCCTGCGTTTCTCGCAGCTCCTGTGTCAAAGTTCTCAAATATTACCACTACCCACAAACTTCTCCTAGAAACTTAGGACACTCAACTTCTATGTCAAATTCCGCTTTCCACTCTGCCATCTTTTGTGGTGTAAACTTGCACAGGTTACTCAGGTTCTATGTGGCCGCGCCGTCGCCAGGAAGATTGAACACTTTTTTTTCGTGATTGCATATAATAACAACAAAGGAGACTAATGATTGCGCATGCTGCCTCATTACCCCGAAAATCCCTTGAATTTCAGTCAAATTCATTTCGAAACGCTTCGGGAAACATGAGAAATGGCCGGATGTAGTGGCTTTGCAGCGTTATTATATCATTGCATCTTTCCAAAAAGGACGGACACACAATGACATGCCAAAGAGATGCGTCCATTTGAAAAACCCGGCATTACCTTATCTTTATGACTGATAATGGTTCGATACAACGGGAAAAATACGGCGACGAATCACAAATGAAGTGCGCAAGATGGCGAGTCAAAAGTGTGGCGATGAATTGCAGAACTTGCAAGTGAGGGCAGAGGAATAGTTTTGCCTTCCTGGCCGTTGTTTTTCCTTATTTAAGAGACTTCAACTTCAGAATGGAGTGCTGTTTTTTAAATAATAAAGTACAGTCGGAGTTAAATTGAAATGTGAGTTTACATTCAAAAATATGCGTAAACTGGCGTTTGAAGCGAGGACAAACGTATAAATCAGCTAACAAGATGGAGGTGTCGAAAAATGGCAGCCCACTTGTGAAGAACATCTCAATTCGCTATAAGCTTCCCATCCTTGAAATTTTGAACCACATGGTCAAAGTAGAGTCGGGAATTGTTCTGGAAAGAAGAACTAGGGCTGATTTTGAATCTTGAAGCAAACAGATTAAGGCAAGACGCAAGGCTTTACGTTTAACAGTGGGTGCTCGCAGATGTATTTACATTTTCTTGGCAAAAAATATTTTAATTCCCTTTTTCACGAGACTTTTGTCATAGGCTGTGATACGGCGAATTCCTGCTTGGCTGCAGTAAGCCCAACAACCAAAGCAAAAGATTTGTAGTAAAGAAATTGTCATTTAAAGTGGCAAGGTTCAATACAGAAGGTTTCGTGACACGGTGTTGTCTACAAAATTGGGCTCCAAATCTCGGTGTTGTTGATATCATCTCTCACTCGCTCTGTTCGATTTGCCACAAGCCTGATATTTAGAATAAAGTACCTAACATACAAAAAATGCATTCCTCTCTCCAAAGCTCTAGAAATAGAGCTTAAAGTTCATCTGTTTTATACACCACAAGGCCTAGAGAATGACATCTTGTTTATGCTGTAGTTAGAACCGTGTCCATTGTGTCTGCTTTGTTTCCTCAGTTTTGTTCTGTTTACTGTTCTAACTCAAAACTTATTTAATTAACCTAATTGTAGTCTATTTTATTTATTTCTTGGTTTCCATAACTTAGTCTATTATGTCTGCCTGCCTATTCTATTATTGTCTATTAATATTAATACCTTGTAGGAATGGCTAGATTAGGTGTGCGAAACATTCTACTAACCCAAGTGGGTTTTTGCTCGCACATCGCCACTCCACATTTCTGTGGACATGTATTATCAATTTGTATTGGTTTTTATCTGTGGAAATAAAGAAACCTATTGGGTTGTAATTTGCCTCGGTTCGACGCTAGCTAAGTTTGGGTCATATCCGCACGTGTATTCCTTCGGGTTGTGTTTTACAATATAATAAATCTTATAAACTGTCTGTCTGTTTATTATTCATGGCAACGACGAAATACGTTACAGTGGCGACGAGGGTGGGATACAGATTCAATTCTTCTTAACCAACGTCTTGGGGAGTCAATCACAGATTTTGTTAGAGAGTTTGAAGAAAACTCGCCGGCACCATGTGAGTTTACGAACGACCACACTGCAAAGACCAGTCTTCGCGATCGCTTTATTTGTGGTCTTCGCTCCGAGCAGATCAAACGGAAGGAAAGCTTGTTATCAGGCCAATTACACTTTTCAGGAAGGCAGTTGATGCTGCAATTGCTCAGGGAAACAGCTCAAAAAGATGCTTCAAGCTCTAGGTTCAAATTCGTTCTAGGCCTGAGGTCACCCAGGCGGGAGTACCAAAAAGGTCAAGACGTGCACAATTCATCGGCGTCACGCAATTCGCACGTCCACGACGGGCCGACGTAAACGCCAAGAAATGACAAACGAAATGGCAGCCCACGGGAGCGACACAACGTTTGTTTTCGCTGTGGACTCACCAATCCATTCTCCGGACAATTGCAAATACAAGGATTTTGAATGTCATCGATGCCACCAAAACAGGGGCATTTGCGAGTTCCGAGTGTGCCGCAACACGAAGCCACCACGCCGCAAAAGCCGAGGGAAAGGACAACATGGTTCGGTCCTCGCTGATCAGGACTAAGCAGCAGGAGTGAAGACGCCAGTGGGGGGGGCGGCGAAGATCAATTCTTGAGTACTATTTTCAATCTGGATGGCGCAACATTTAGCTCTAACGCCAGTTCAAAGGATCGTTTTCATGCTTTATGGCTGGCCACACCCTTGGATTGTGCCAGGGCAGATGCTCGGCAGATGTAGAGCACAATGGTCAACGTGCAATATTCGTCCTTGCTTGTAGTGCGCGCGGAGAGTTGATGCTCCTCCGTTGCTGGGGGATCCTGGTTTAACAAAGATCGCGGCTTGCCTGGTCGCTCGACCTCCCATAGGTCAAGTTTCGTGTTGATCAGGATAACGATTGTACGGTGTTTCGACCGCCTGAAGGAACAGTACAGGGAGATAGTCAAGCCTGAGCTAGGGTACTGGTAAAGGGTTGTAAAAGGCAAAACCTCTACCTTAAGGAAAATTGCTAAGGGCCTGTATTTCAGCCGTGCTGCGCCCAGTACCTTATGCACTATCGTCCATCCGTAGAAGAGGAATTGAAGCGCATGGAAAGTGACGGTGTGCGTCAAACCTCCATAGCGGTCAGTGCATTGGGCCACTCCAATCGTTCTGCGTTCCTAAAACCGTACTGGGTCTCTTCGTATTTGCGGCGATTATAAGGGTACGGTTAAACCCAGCAATCCAAAACGGAGTCAGTTTCCCCATCCCAACGTTAGAAGGAAACATACGTGGCAAAGTGTTCACTTGGAATAAGTTCACAAAGATTGACCCTGCGAAGAGCGTATGCAGCAACTACTTTGGGACGAGGAGTCGCAGAAGCTGGTGAACGATTAACACTCACAAGGGTTTGTTCCGATATACACGTGTACATTTTGGAATTTCATCCCAGTCCAGCCATCTGGCAGCGTTTATTGAGCAAGTACTAACAGAGACTTAGCGAGAACATGTGTGATTATGGATGGACCGTTGGTGGGAAGGCGACGAATGACGACGGAGCATCGTGAAGAACTTGGGGTAGGCTGTTTTCAAACAGATTGGTGCTTAAGTTGGGAAGGGGGGGGGTGGTGGTCTACGAGTCAAACTAGCCCATGGAGGGTGGCGTTTGGTGATGAGTGTCGGAACCTTCTGTGATTTACTTCGAAGTTGCAGTTCTCAGAGAAGGACTTCAGCCAACTGACGAAAAGGTAAAGGACCATTAAGGAGGGCTCCCACCCCTCGCGCAAATGTGACAGAACTGCGGCTTCCTTCCTGGGAATGCTGGCAGCGCTGACGCAACTTCATGTCCGAAGTTGCAACCCATTGGGCATCAGCCCTATACCAGCTTTTGCGGAAATAAGCCGTGGAACTGGACACCAGCTTGCACAACAGGTCTTCCGTGATGTGAAACACGCTTTCTAACATCGGAGTGCTGTTCTTGCGCATTACAGCCCGTCAACCTGATACCAATGGAATTATACTGTGTGACGGAGCCCACGTATGGTGTTAGGTGCAGTCAACATGCACGTATATACCCAATGACTTACGACGCCCTATTGCCTTTGCGTCACGGACACTGAATGAGACACGGAGAAACGATACGGTCAGATTGACAAGGAGGGCATTGGCAATTATGGTTCGGGTTGAAGCGGTTCCACTTGTACTTTGTACGGTCGTCATTTTACCATTTTGGACAGACCAACAAGCCACTGGAACGGTCCCAAGACAGCAATCCCCATCTCTGGCAGCGATGCGTTTACAGCGTGATGGGCAAGTATTCTGCTCAGCCTGTCGACTTACAGCATCAGATTTAGTCCCTTCGAAAGCAAACAAACGCGTGCGCTGAACATTGCACAACGGGTGTGCGTGCCGGTTACCGGTGTTGCCATCAACGATTGAGCGGCGAGAACAGCAATGCTTCACGTGCAGCGTGGCAGAACACAAAAACATGTGGTATAGCACTCGCGTACCCATTACGACCACAAGGAGAATACCAGCCACGCAACACAAGTTGGACCCGGTCCTATCTAAAGGTGTTTGGAATTTGTGAGGCATGGTTGGCCTAACGCATGGTTGAAGATTTACGCCTGAAACCCTACTTCAAACGTCGATATTGAATTATCCGTCGAACAAGGTTGCCTGTTATGGGGTTACGAGTCATCATCCCTTCCCGCTACTCAAGAAGATATGCTGGAAGAACTGCACACGCGGTCACCCCAGCGCATTGTCCGGATAGAAAGAGTTAGCACGCAGTCGAAGTACTTGTGGTGGCCAAACGTTGACATACAAATTGAGCAAAATGGTGAGACAAGTTTGGTGCGAGCTGTCTGTAGACAGGTGTGAAAAAACCACCGGCCGGGGCTCCACTTATGCCTTGGCTGTTGGCCAAGTCATTCCGTGGCACAGGATTTCACATAGAATTATGCTGAAGATGAGAAACGGGCATACCTCATTGATTGTGGACACGTACATTCGCGCTGGCCATTGAGATCTGTCTTTATGCCACAGCAACACGTCAGGCCGGGGGCGACAATCTCAATTTATACGGGAACTGTTTGCGAAGTAGCGGGTTTTTGCCAGTTCAGTGTGTGAGTGATAATTGTCCTGCAAGTTCGCAGTAGGGGGGGGAGGATATTCGCGCGCTTCCTGAAGTTGAATGGGGTAAAGCATGTACGCAGGTAGCACTCTGGGGCCCAAAAAAGGGGGGAAGAAAAAAAAGAAACCACCGCGGCACAGTAATAGGTTTGAGCATAACGTATGGTGCAGTCTTTCAAGGCCCACATGAAGACCTGTAAGGGCAGGCAAAGTGTCAGTAATCCGCAGCGTAATGTGCCAATTTCTTACTGACCATTACCGGTCAACAAGGCATCCCACGACTGGTCAGTACGCCCAGACTAAAGCTCTTTGACTAAGGGAAAGCGCCCACCCCCCCCCCCGGGAAAAAGCTTCGGTACCCGTCTTACGCTTCTTCGTCCCAAATACGGTTTGAGAGAAAGTCATGGATTCACAAGCGAAACAGAAAGCAACACACGCGCATGCTACACTCTAAGTTTAGACGAAGTTCTACCCCGGTGACAGAATCTTGATAAAGGATCTGCGCGAAGGAGAACACCCTGGTGGCCAGGCTCGGTTGGGGAGCTGAACGAAGTGGTCCCAAAATCTTACATAGTTGTGCTCAACAGATGGTCGAGTTGGAAACGACATTTGGACCACCTTAGGCGTGAAATAGCATGCGATTCATTACGCGCGGTTTCGCAGCAGAAGAGGATGAAACGAGAATTTAAGAGACGACGTGCTGCCAGATCCAGCTCCATTCAACTCAGGAAACTAAGGATGTTCCAGTACCTTGTCTCGTTACCAGCAGACCTACCTGTCGTGAGACCGGCATGATTCGTGGAGATCACAGTTACGTTGGAAGACGTATATTTAGAGTCCCCTCCTGTCGCAGAGAGGGCAACACCGCTTCGAGCTGTCTAGTCAATCCAGCCGAGGACAGGGCGGACGCAACTTCGCGCGATCCAGTAGAGTGCGAAAGGCACCGGACAGATGATCGAGAAAATGTGACATTCTTGGACAGCCTTACGTTACATTTGTTTAAAATTTTGTAATACAATTTCGGGACATTGTTATAAGAGAATTAGCGATAATCGTTTCAGTTCATCATTCTTGAGAAACAGTTTAGTGGTTGTATAACGTGCATCCTGGTTAAGTTAGCAATACCCGAGAAAGGGGGAGTTGATGGTGTATTTGGCCTCGGTTCGACGCGAGCTAATTTGCATATACGCTAACGAAAATGTAATTCCCTTCTAAAAGTGCTGTGATTTACAATATAATAATCTTATAAATCTGTCTGTCTGGTAATTATTATTCACGTCAACGACTAGAAATACGTTACACCTATAAACCTAGGAGGACGAGGTATCTCGCTAATGAGAATAGAATAGTACTAGCGACGACAAACCCTTGTTTGTTATTTTGCCTGTCAGTGCTATCACTGCTTCAGCAAACTAGTTTGCAACTCCTTTGCAAACTCAAGTTGGTGTGTGTGAAAGACCCAACAAGAGTTGTTAACAATGTTGGCAAACTATTGGCAAAAAATAGGGACACGTTCCAATTTGTCCAGCTAACAAATTGCCAACGTGTTATGCCGGACTGGTTTTTGTGCCGTATCACACACATCACTTGGAGTTCTTTGTTAACTTGAGTGAATAGAAATGTATTAGCACGGACGACAAGCGAACGACAAGCGCCGTGTGAAGATGATAAGATAGTAATGTGTATTGCATCTGCAGGTGTTGTGGAACTCCTTGTTCAATGGGTGGCGTGTAAGGCACGGTTATTGTAAACACTCTTATGGCTCTTCCTATCTTATAAGTAATTTTTTGTACATTTTCCTTGTTTGAAACGGTGGAGGTACACAAGAGGTAATCAGTGATTCGTGGACAGGGCAAAATCCTGAGGCATACATTAGTAAGCTTCAAATCTTACCAAAGTGATTGAAATCAACAACAGCACACCCTCGCACCTTGCTTGGCAAATTTTCACTGTGTACAACAAATTCGAATCCGGATCCATAAGAAAACTGTCTGCTTCCCTTGAATGATGTATTCTTCGACTCTTAAAAAAGCAATAGCAACAAAAAGAAAGACAAGGCAGCATTTTTTTTAATGTTCTGTTCACAACAGATGACTTGATTTCATCGCAACTACGACCGGAGTCGAAAGATGTAAGCTTACTAAAGTTAGAAAAGTTTACCTCTTTAGCAATTTAATCTTTAAGCGAGAATCGTTCCAACGCATTTCAGCCACAAACCGTGGCTCATCATTATTTTTTTTTATACCGATGACCTTCTCGCACTTAACAGAGAGAACACCGGAATGTAAATTTTCCAGCACGTCGATCGTTCATTTTCATCCTTTCCTCCTTGCGAAAAATAAGGCGTGTGATAATATCCTAAAACGCCTCGATGTCATGTCTGGCCGCCCGTCGGCCCAGGTTGGCCGCCACTTATGAGATTCGGTGTATAACAACGGCGAAGATTGATTTAATCAATATTCTTGGTATTGCGCGATTGAACAGAAGATTGGATTGAATCAATATAATGCGGTATCGGATTGCATATAAATTTGAGGATTGGATTGAATCAATATTCGTGATATTGCATTAAACAGTAAAATTAAAAGATTGGATTTCCGCATTTAAATGTGGAAATAAAATTTAAGGACAGGATTGAATGCTAAGAAGAATCGCTTGATACACTTGAACCAACGGACTGGTAGCATTGACTTCATTGAATGCCTTTTATGACTTTAAATTTAACATTTATTTAAAGGATTGACACATATATATCTAACACGAATAAATTTAGCTACAAACGACTGTGCCATAGCAATGTCTTAAGAGAGACGTAAGTAAGGAGCGACTGTTTAGAAGGGGTGAGACACCAAGCCTCTGAGCGGCAAACAAAGATATCACTGTTGGACAAAGGAACGTGGAAACCACTATCACATGGATTCTCCAAAGACGTCATTGAGACCATAAGTGGGTGGCCAACAGTCAAAAAGCTATACCAGTGCGTAAATTGTGTTGTTGGGGTGTCATAACGCAGCAAGCTTGTCATCAACTATTACTGTTTGACGACAAGATCTGACACAAGATGTTTTATTCTCGGGAGAGCGCGTCCAGCCATCAACATACTGGTCCTCTATGAAACATCTGAAACAATGAATTACCCCCTTGCCCACAGAGGATTTCCCAAGCCATGCTGTTTGGATAGAGCTTTCAGATTGCGATGGAAAATGGGATTAACCTTAGGATTAGCCCACCTTATTTTAAACTTAAGTCAACTGAGGCTCGAGCTTTATATCCCTTGAGCTTGGAACAAATCATTCCTGCAAAAATGTTAATGACACTTCAGAAAGCTAACAAATCTGCCAGGGATCGTAATGAGTTTCTGTGAGTAAGAGTCTTAATGCATTCAACATATTGTTAATTAAATGTTGAAAAAACCTGCTGCAGCTGGGAGCATGTCTATTACAAAAAAGTTTATAGTAGGTCGCACAGTAGAACTGCTAGGAAAACATAGATATACTATGACTGACACTTCTGTTGAAATTGCAGATAACTTTTTTCCAGATGGCTAAATTAATCATAACATTAGACAGCCAGTGTTTTAAATACCACTCATCCACGAATAAAGCTATCTACCAATACCAACCTGTCAAACATAGCCCACATACGACTAATAACACGCCAAAATATAAATTCCATTATTCAAATGGTTATAAAGAGAGACACAATTAAGGCAAAATTAAGCTTACTTGGTTGTGACCATCCCAAGGTTCAATGGCAAGAAAAACAAATTGGCTAGTGCAGCTCTCAGAGTCGTTTTTATAATAGAATTACATTACAGAAAGAATATGCCATAAACCACATGATGTCACTCGCATAATCTAGGCGGCCAAAAATGTATTCTGTTGTTTATGTGCTCCTGAGACGTCCACACTAGCCTCGCATCTCAAGAATTCATTTTCTTTTGTATTTTGTCCATAGGGCAAACGAGGCTAGTGAGGCTAATTAGCACATAAACAAAAGAATATTTTTTGGCCGCCATATGTATGCATTCGGTCTATGGACTCTAGAAAAACCTCCAAGAAAAGGCGCCACAGTCCCAACGGGAGTCTATTGGATCGGTGTTGTTTTCTTGAAACAAAGGAGCGGATGCATAATGAGGTAGAAATGGTCTGCCTGATAGGGCAGGACGTTTCATCACCCAATCTCTGGGACACACTAGTCACAACAGGAGAAAACAAACGACTGTCTGGTGGACAACCAAAAGGAAACGCTAATGAGAGATCTTTTGGTTTAATCTTGCCACCAACATGGCGCCGATAACGTCCACGTGAAACCCATCTATTTTACACCAACGAGACATACATACATACATACTTAATTGACCGCTCCAATAGGGGCTTTTTAGGGCCAATGAAACAATCAACGAAA
>NW_027179570.1:2500-22500 GCF_036669935.1 Montipora foliosa | reverse complement strand
TCCAAAACTAGGTACATAGATACACTTTCGATTATTTAATTTTGTAATTCACAAGGCGTGTTTTAATTTAAGGTTTTAAATTGTTTCTTGTAGGGTACTTATTGGAGTTGCTCGTGTATGTGGTTTTGTTGCCCCGCCTCGACGAGCTTCTCAGCTAGTTGCGGGGCAGACTACCCCAACTTATTTTAAAAGTTGTACTAAGGTTGAGTTTGAGAAAGCTGAGTTGAGTTAACAAACGGTTTAGTGTCCTCAGAAAAGACGTTGTGAAGTAATTTCTTCCACCAAGTTTGAGCTATTACAGGCATACCGGGTTTGTAGGTCTCGGTCTCTTTTTCTCTTTCTTTCGTTTCTGTTCTTCTGTCATAGGCCGTCCAGGCATCCTTGCAAACTTATTAGATTCAAAATTAAAAATCTTAAGGACATGCCAAAATTGCAATTCAGAGGCACAAAAGCAGCAATAGACAAATGAAAAATAAACACTCAGCCTTAAGTTTATAACCCTCCGGGGCTTGACTTGAATAGATACGTAGCCAACATTTTGTCCCTGGCCACCGCCATATTATGTCAAACATGGATTTGAAAACCAGCGAAAGGCGGGAAGAATATTTGTCCAACCGGTTGTCTACCTGAACCCGAAAAGCGTCCGCTGTCAAGAGCTTTAGTTGACGTAGATTAGCCGTGTGCCCGCGTCGAGCCACCAGAAAGAGCGCGAAAAATTAAGCCTTGTTTATGCTCAGGGTGCGAGTGTCTGACTGGGGTTGAGGCCTGCGATCCAATCAACAACCAGTCTTGCCTGGTCAGCGGTTAACTTTTAAAAACAGTTGACGTCCAACTTGCGCCCGCGATTATGGTCACGTGAGAACTGGTCAGCGGATACCAGGTTTTGACCAGCTGGCAATTGACCAGCACAGTAATGTCCAATGTCAGATGTATGCTGTAGACTAGCTGGAGTGTCAGCTGAAGTATTACTTACTTGATGATCTCTAAACTTGAGCCCGTGATAGTTTCTGATATGTTCATGTCCAGACTAGTCCACCATTGGCGTACATTTAGGGGTGGACGGACGTACAGTCCCTACGGTCGTACGATGACGCAAACGTTTCACACTGACTCCAACATTCTCTCGGGCGATCATTTGGGCTAATTATAATTGTCAGAAAGCGGACAGACACAATACATTTATAAGGTATACGATAATGACGCGTATTGCTCACGTCAGATTAAAGTGTTCTCGCATTTTGTCCCGCGTTCTTCTCGTGTTTTGACTTAATTTTTGGATCCCTCTGCCTTTTTTGTTATCGTAAAAACAATTAAATGTCAGTTTTTCATGGCGGGCCGTCCTGTTATTGACACTGAATTTTGTCATAACATTGTCAAAGTATTCTGGGCGACTATAGCCTCGTGGATTCACAGCTACTTTGACCATGTTATGACGCAATTCATGATCATGTTTTTCGTGACGTAATTTAAAATCCCCTGCTGCCTTTTTGTTATCGCAAAAAACAAATTAAGTGTCAGTTTATTCATGCGTCTTTCCCGCTATTGACAAGGAATTTCGTCATAACACGGTCAAGCAGCGTGTTTTTGACTTACATCTTGATCGCTCTGCCTTTGTTGTTTATCGTAAAAAACAAATTACTGTCAGTTTTTTTCACATGCGTGCGTCTGTCCTATTATTGTCAATGAATTTCGTCATAACAGTGTCAAAGTAGTCTGCGGCTATTGCAATCGTTGATTCACAGCTACTTTGACCCTATTATGACGCAATTCATGATCTTTAACACGACCGACGCATGAAAAACGGACATCACTTTGTTCAATAGACCACTTTCGATAAACTAAATTCAGTCCCAAAGAAAAGGCATCATCTCGAGGCTCTGGGGAAAAACCTCATACAAAGCCTTGTTTTTATTCCCCAGATCCTCGAGATGAGGTCTTTTGTTTAGGACTGATTTCTAATATATCGAAGTTGGTCTATTTGCTCGCATCGATGGTTACCATATTTTCCGCGCGGGGAACTCCGCTGTTATTTTTGTTTTTCGCTATATAAGATGGGTATTAATAAATATTAATAAATGTGTGCTAATATGAGGATCACGTTTTCCACTCCCCCTTTAAATGCGCACCTGACAGAACTGCAGTTTAAAGATGAAGTTATAAATGATGTAGAATACTTAAAATTAATGAGTCCTCTAGTGCAGGACTCAATCGACACCTTCGACAGCGTCACTTTGCACGTTCCTTTCATACTGGATGCATATGATATCCATGTATTGGCGGCCAAAAAATCCCTAATAAGGAAATTAGGAAGGTTGGTTAAAAATAGCTATTTGCAACAAGGTCAGAGCCGCAACTTTAAATCACTCAAAGGAATCACTTTGCATATTTATTAGACACCGCCTGCATGGCGAATAGGGGCAAATTGTGTACTTGGCGAATAAGATTTTCAAATATACAGAGAAAAAATTTCAGATCGTTGGGTCTTTTTTCAGATATAATGTGACGTTCATATCTGAAGATAACAACAAGAGCTAGGAAATCTTCTGTAATTTCTCTTCTCTTCTTTTTCTCTTCTTCTTTACAGCTAACAGTCGTTTTAAACACATTTTGTGTTGTGCGGTTTTTATCCAGAAGGAAAAAGATGAGCTTGTTCATCAGGGCTCTGCCCAGAATCTTGACATCCTCTCTTCTCAATGTGGCGAATGTTTCCAATGAGGTCTCCTTACATTGTGAAACGTTCAAGTTATAGATTAAACACTATTATTCGAAAAAAATCAGGCGCTTTTTATTCGGTGTAATTGCTATATTGACGATAATTTCGCTCCTGCCAAGGCGATATTTATAGAGAGGACTGGTTTGAAAGCTAGGCAAACATCAAAGGAGAATAACAAATATGCCCAAGGTTTAGCTTGGAAAGTCCACGACCGTGCACAAATCGTTTGTTTTGTGCGCTCATACACTATGCATGAATTACGTAAACCAACACGTTTGTATTGGTTTTTTTCCTCAATACGGAGTAAACCCACTATTGTGTTTTTGTGCACGGTCAAGGCCAAAAAAGACAACAAAAACCTACACACAAAGAAAGTTGTCGGTTTTCATAACCCTTCCCGTCCATTACCTATGGGCATGCTCAACATCCCTAAAGTCGGAATATTTCGATTAGTAGTCTTCTATTGAGAATGCTTATTTGATTGTCATTAATATCTACTTCATAATGCATGTTGCTTTAATTCGTGTGAAATTAACCTATCATTTCCCTACTTAGAGTACCTTCCGTCGTATAGCTGGTAACCAGGTTCGTTAAAGTAAACTAAGAACACGTTTTACATGGAAGAAGGAAATGTAGAAGCCATTTTTGTTTTTTCCTTTAGTGCAGGTGGGGGTTAAGGTTTAGAATTAGTACAATAAAGCAGCTGAACGTCCTTCATGTTAAATTTATTGTTGTTCTTTCCCCCCCATATACCATATCCCGAGTTCTTTAAAGATATTAAGCCAAAAGAAATTATAATTCTATACCGCCAGAGGTTGCAAGTGTCCATGGAAACTGTGCATGAAATCACGGGGAAAATAATTTTTGTTCGATGTATTCTCTTAAGTTAAAGACCGCAGCAGCTAATCTGTTTTTTTTTTTTTTTTCTGGATTAGCGAAAGTCATGAAATTTACAAAATGAATTATTAAAGAAGGAAAACTGAGATTGGTTCATTTAAGCCTGCGTCAATATACAGTTGTCTTCAGTTCGCAAATGGACCCACCAATGTGCGCAAGTAAACTACTCTTCTACAATGCTAGTGGTTAAAATGATGCGACGTTGGCATACTTGACTTGATTGACGAAAATTTTCCGATGGAAAAATAAGCAAAGAGCTTACCTGTCTCTTAGCATTGAACGTGCCATTCTGTGTAACTGCAATTTTTGTAAATTCGCTGGTCCTACTCGCTCTTCACAAAGAGACTTCGCTTCACGCCGCACTTCCAAACTCTTGTTGCGTACCTTGGCGACAACTGATCTTTGCGTCGGATTATTTTGGTACACCCTCTTCTTTTCTGCGGCGACGTGGAGTTTCAGAATTGCAAAAGGATTTTGGAAGTTTGTCGATATACAAGCATTGCACGTTTCTTGGGGCATCGTACATCTTGTGTTCCGTGTCCTTGCTGACAACCACTGCGATAAGTGTGGATAGACTTCTAACTCTTTCGTTGAGGCTCAGATACAGACAGATTGTGACCCTGACACCAGCGCTTACATGGTTGTAACAATCTGTTTGGGTGGTTTTCCATCGTTGGTCGCGTCCGTTTCGTTTCTTAAAGGCGCCCCTTAGCATAGTCAGTAATAGAATATATCCGTTTGTTTACTACCACGTCCATTTTCCTCCGACTTTAAAAATTTTCTTTGCCCTGCGCTTTTATTTTTCAACAAACTGAAGTTAATAAAACAAGACGAAGCGAAAGAGTTTCCATTGACTCACATAGTGCTATATCAGGCAAGACAGTATACGGTGCGTTGTTAGTGCAGTTGTCTCTAGTTGTGTGGTTATCTGCCTTATGGTATCGCACAGGTTGTGTCCACTGCTGAGAAGGATCTAACACGTTTCACTGTCCTTGTTTGGGGACTGACAGGGACTTAAGTTTACTTCAACTCCCTCACTCCTCATTAAACCCAATTCTTTACTGCTGGAAGATATAACGAGAAGTGCAACAAGCGGTAAGAGTAAACTGTTCGACGAATTTTTTGACACAGGACGCGATTCCATGATCTGTTATAAATTCGATTTACTTTCATAAGTTTCTGATATTTATCCACGAAAACCTTAGTGAAATAAAATTCGAACTGATTCGTAATGTATCCAATCAGGAACTCAAATGAGAAAAATTTCATTGTGAAGAAATATCGTTTCGTCCAACCAGCAACGTCGAACGGCGAAATTTTCGATAGTGCTTGAATGAACATATCGAATGGACGGAATAGAACGTCATCCGACAGCCCGTTGTACAAAAATCGCGCGCTTTGAAAAAATGGCACAAGGAATGTTTTGCTTCTGTTTGCTCAGTTTGGGGCATTTATTTTAGAAAGAGAAACCAAAAATGCCGCTCAATAAACTGAATGAGATGTAAGACTTGCTTGAAATACTTTTGAAAACAAAGGGCGGAGATAGGAAAGTGGAAGTGATTTTCCAGCGGTTTGAGCTGAATGAATACTGAATATATTTATCATCTCCGTCCGCACTGAAGATGGCAATAAATAAGAAGAGGCTTCTTTCCTTTTGAAGTTTAGAGGAATCTTGGAACTACAACTGAAGAAAAATGGCTATTCCGCAAGCGTAACAAACTCACCTTGGTATTTGACAAAACCATGGACTAGTTTTTTTAGTCCAAACAAAAACGACTAAAGAAACAAGGAAAAGGTCAATAAAGCCAGATCTCTAGGTATCTTTGACAAGCGACCGAATTAAAACTATAGTACGAGAAAAAGGGTGCTCCGAACGCACTCTGGCTAAACAACACTCTTCACTTTGGACTACTTTGGAATAGTTGAAGCACAGCAAGTAATCTAAAATTTATTAAATCGTTGTCGGTTAGGAGCTTTTTAACACCTTTTTATATTATGAAATTCAATTGCCCCGCTCCATTTGTGCGCAAATACAGTTGCCTATGAAACACTCCCATGAAAAAAATCTCAGTACCTATCAAATAAGACATTACAGCATGGGAAATGCTTTGAAACGATTTTTATTCACTCTTTGTCTCGTATATCAAACAACTCAGTCGTCATGATAAAAATCGTACGCGAGTACTTTTTCATGCCGTAATCTTTCTGTCAGCTTTTCTCGGCACGGGCGGTCTTATCTTGAATGAGATGTTAGTTACCTCTCTTATGACTTATTGCATTAGAAAAAAGTACATACAGGCTTTACAAACGTGGTGATAACAATCGCATGGAAACAATTGGCAATAAACTAGACGAATTAGTCATCTTAGACGGGAAACGGAAAGCAACTGACCACGTTCCTGTATTCATGTTGTTAAATTACTTAGTTTCTTAGGCGTCGCATTTATCACAACATATGGTTTTTTTTTTTTTTTTTTATTTTTTGTACTTACCAATAAGTCAGAATTAATAAAGTTAACTGGTTAAGTACCCTAACGTCAAAACCAGTGAGTGGATATCCTTTAACTTAGAATTTTGCTAAAGTATGATTTGTGTTCCCTTAGATCACGTTTCTGCGCTTGAGAGGAAAAGTCCCTATACTGATGGTGCAAGAGGCAAAATTGCGAAAAAAGTGTCTTCCAGACCGATTTGAAGTGGTCGTAATCCTGGTCGTTGATCCAAAACTGGTCCGAGAATAAATGGCATTGTGACGAAAGCAGTCTGCGGTCTTTCGGGCTCAACACTCCGCACTTTAGGGGAGGCTTGTCCACAAAAGGGTCGCAAAACTCGCTCAAAAACGTCCTACATACTCCCAGAACTATTAGTAAAACCGAGGGTGACAGGAGTTCCATTTTCTAAGGTCCTAAGAGGAATGTACTAGTTTTGCCTTGCCCCTGCTCCACGTGGCGTTACAAAATACAAACTTCGGCCAACAATTTTGTTCACCTAGTTAGGTCACAAGTAAACCTGTTATTTTGAGGAAGTTTTACCAATAGACAACAATTCAACAAAGTTGATGACTAACTAAACTTCGTAGACAAAGAAAACCTATATAATCCGTATTATAACAGACCAACGATGCAGAAGTTACCAGATGAGGTTGATATGGATACCTTAAAGTTCCCCAGAGAAAAATCCAACCAATTCAAAGGAGTAGACCTATGCCATTCGACACGAAATACTAGGGAGCTTACGAAACGAGAACGACGGCGGCTACGAGTACTTCATTTAAAAATACAATTTATATCACTAAGAAACTATTTCATGTCGTTTCGCGTTAAAAATGTTGTAGCAAACTGTCGAGGAATTAAACTGGTATGAGTGAGGTTGAAGCGTAGAGGAGAGAATTGAAAAATTCATCGTCATGTGCTAACGCTCCTGCCACAAGCACTTTAATTTGTTCATTTTTCACGGCTTCGTCATTTATTAGATTACGGCAAAGACATGTACCACAATGAAAAACTCACGTGCAGAGCGTGCAGAGCAGTTGTTTTGCTCCCTAAATCTATTTTTTTGTAAGCGTCCGTCGTTGGCCGTCGGCGTCGTCGTTTCGTAAGCTCCCTAGTTACGGGTCGAACGTCTCCCGTGGTCACATCGTGCTAGACGGTGCAAGATTAGACCGATTCCCGTGCAAAGGAAAAAGTTGCCATACCAGACGACGCAGCATTATAGGGCCAATTAACAGAGGGGCACTATTCTGGCAACGGAGCAGAAGAGGCACTGTGGTTAGGGCACTTTCCTTGAAATTCCCGGCGCATCCCGTTTTCAAGAACCCGCTCTGACCACTCATTGAATTTGATCCTAGGTGTCCCTTTTCAACTTCCCAGGTGCACTTGTAAATAGCCACCAGGTTTGCCTCCGGCCAGTTGGGATTCTTAACAGTTGTTGCTGTTGTTGTTATTCTGTTCCGTTGTTTCGTTTTGTTTTTCATTGGCCTTGAAAAGCCCCTATGGGGAGCGGTCCATTTAAGTATGTAGTGCAGTATTGTATTGTCCTTGTTCGGAAACGAAAAAATAGAGAGTTATGAGACTTAAAATAACTTTAAAGAAAACGACCAAACTTTTAAGTTTATAAGATACTGTTTCGACAGAAACGTCTGTCATCTTGAGTTGATAAAAGTACAAAGTGATAGGAGTTTAATTTATAAGTAGGAAAAAGTACTAATAACAACGGAATGTACATAAACACGTGACAATGTGAGAATGAAAAGAATAGTTTTTAAATATTAGCATTTAACTGAATGTCATTGTTGATTTCCCTTTTGAATATGAATAGCCTCTTTTATCGTAAGTTAAAAAACTCGTATAGGTGCGGACTAAAATATGGAACCAGTCTACTGACACACAGGGCCGCGACAATGGTTCAGAATCCTGTAGGTGTTTGAAAATGTGATAGGCCCTATCGACTGACTACAATACTCACTCACGCGTGTGGAAAAATGGTCGGGTTGTTTCGCCGACAATAACAGGCTATTACAGCCCGCCCATGCAAACTTATAAACCACACGCTAACGAGGCCTGCCAGGGATAGGGTCTTTCATGTCCAACAATTTGCCTATCTTAAAGGAGGAAAAAACCAGTTTGATATCCAAATCATTGCAATAGCGCTTGATAAAGTGACAGAATTTTGTTCTGAGTGACGACAGAAAAATGGCTTTTGTAAGGTAGCTTTAAAGTAACATATAGGTGAAGTGGGAAGGGAACCCTTGGGTCAATGATTATCTTAGAGTCCCAGTAATGTAGCGGTTTTACAACCCTTTCAATTAAATGGGCAGGGAAGAAGATTTAGGATTTCCATAAGATTAGTAATGTCCTCGTGTAGGCCCCAACCAGGTGTTTGTTAATCTTTAGGGCCCTATCAACAAGAGTCCTGATAAGACCCACTTTGTAAGAGTACGAGGTGAAACTGAAATACTTAGTTAATAACCCAGTCAAGGTTTTAGCACTTTGTCCGACTTATAAATTCAACTTATACTGCGTTGTGCATTCATCAACTTAAGATGACAGAAGGTTTCTTTCGAAAACACGACTTATGAACTTAAACGTTTCGTCGCTTTAAAGTTCTGACTTGCCTGCTAATATCAAAGATCCTTTGGAGAAATAAAAAAAGAGCTTAGGAAATGAAGGGATGAAAAGGGATTATAACAGTGAATTTCCCTAATCGTGTGCAGTAACTAGAAGATTGTTTAGGCCACACTGTAATATGGGAAGGGGGCTTGACCACCCTTAACAGTGGTTCCAAAATGTGCTTTGGGTTTCACGTACGGACAGGCATCAACAAGACCCGTACCAATATCAGATAAGTTCTTCTCGACATGGAAGGTGCTCTTACACGGGCATATCGATCTAAGCCGAAGAGAAAAAACTAGCTAACCATTATTTCATCCCAACCCGATTTGGGCTTTATTATTCCCAGATTTCCTTCTACTGACTGAACCACACACCTGCCATCAACATAATGGTCATGTCCTTTCGTAAGCGCGCCCGCTAAACCCGCTTTAGTGATCTTACTAAACGACGACGCCGACGGCAACGACGACGCTACAAAACAGTAGTAGTTTAGTGAACACACAAACAATGGCTCTGCACGTGCGTTTTACATTTTTGGTACTTTCTCTTTGCCGTTCATCTCCTAAACGACGACGTGAAATGACAAAATTCAAGGTTCTGTGGAGGACGTTAGCACATTACGATTGAATTTTCAGTTCTCACTCTACGCTTCCAACTCGCGCCAGGACCAGTTTATTTCCTCGACAGTAACTACACATTTTTAACGCGGAAACGACACGAAATAGTTTCGTAGTGATATGAATAGCGCGAACCTGTATTTTGTAAATGAGTTCCTTGTAGCCGTCCTTCTTCCCTCGGTTCGTAAGCTAGGGAAGTACTACGTAGCAGCCTCAACCCTTAAAATCGTCGGTTAGTGCTGCATTCAACCAACTTTGTTGAATGACGATTACTCGCCCTCATAAATTATGCAGTGAAATGTTACTATGACCTCAAAATTACGTGCTATTTTCACTCAATTCCCACCAGTTATCATTGGAGTTGAAAACGTCTTTGCCATAGATACCGTACAATTAATGCCTCGCTTCCTTGGTGTGGAAAGCCCGCGGTGCTTTTTTGCTAACTTAGACTTTGTTAGACTTTCTAGCACACAGTCCCCTGCTTTCTGGGCCCTCAAATTATGTTGATGATTGTAATCCTTTGTTTCGGGTCGGCCAAAATCAATTATCCTTTCTGAATCTATATGATAAAATCTTCTAACAGGCCGCCCGTCTGTCAGGTTGTGATCTACACGGTCCTGCTGGACAGATACGAGTGTCGAAAAAACTTTATTAGCTGATGTCAATGATTCAACTGCAGGGCAAGAGATTGATCTTTTCCCCAAGCCAGAAAATTATCCTGAATTAAACGTTTTCAAAAATTCTTTTTTATATATTAGCAAACAACCAAGAGAAAAAAAAAACGCATAGATATGGCCTTTGATGTGAGTTAAGTGCATGGAAGCGACTGTCTCAAGCCACGGGGGTTTAAACAAGGAGTGCCGTTTGTTTGAACAAAGGGAACAACTGTTGACTTAAAATACTCTAGCTTTACAAATTTTGATCTTGACAAATTTCGCATTCATGTGGCGTGCTAGCTGTCATTTTACTCCACTCAAATTCCTCAGAATAATTTATAAAATTACGTTATTTTACTATTCACCTCAGGCCACTCTCAGTCAAAGGTTTTTGATTTATACACAAATGTGTCAACTACATCAGAGCCACATAGGGCAGAGTCACGCCAAACGCAATTGCGTAAATGAAATCGATTGCTACAGAGAAATCCAGGCATTGAAAGGCCACCTAGAGACAAAAAACCTCCCCAAAAATTTGTTATTTAGAAGGTGATTTTCAACAACAAGGCCAAACATTTCTTGAAAGAAAACAGAGGAACAACTACTCGACTATCTAAGTCCCAAAATTAACCAAATGGCACAACAGATTGATACCACGAAGAAAATGGGTTTACATCAACGGGTAAAACTCTTCACAGTAAACAAGAAAGTAGTTCCAAAACGGAAAACGGTTTCAAGTCCTGCGTCGAACACACAGTACAGTCGAAGTTCTCACAGCGAACCGCAAATTACGGAAAGTGGCTTCGAGAAAATCATGCATACATCATGCCCGAAATTTGCCGACACATCCACGCCATGCCCAGAAAATGCCCAACAACCAAGGCAGTTTCAACATTATTTCCTCTTTTTTGATAGAGAATGACTTGTAGTAAAATCTCCCCTTGCACACAAACATGCTTTTCTGAAAAATAACTTGCCGGTGAATTTTGGAAAACCATTATGCTAGAGTAGTGACTAAGTTTGGAGAAGTCCAATGACGTATTTCTCCTACAACATGAAACCTGTGCAGGGCTACTAATCTTTACTTTCAATTATTTCAAAGAAATTTACTTTTTAAACCAAGAGCAACTTAAACCACAGCATAGACACCTGAAAGCTTCATAAGGACGGCTTCAACGGGATTCCGAACCCATGACCGCTGCGATGCCGGTGCAATGCTCTTACAACTTAGTTATGAAGCCACACAGTTGAAAAGTGGTCAATTTGTTGGGCTCATGTGTTTCCGTGAAAGGACTTATTAATGAAAGAAATGTCTATTTTTAAGTGCGGTTTATATATAACTTGTGCAGTTACGTAAGAGGTGACCTCAGCCACTTACCACCAAATGAACAAGCCGCAATAGTAAGGATACTTGGCCAGAAACACTAGAGATGTTGGTCTCGCTAGAGAACTGGTAACTTAAGATTAACTTGAGTGGATGATAGGCACAGTACAGAGATCAATACAAATTCCCTTCCCAACCTCCGTCTGGCGAGCTCAAAGAAGCGCAACCTCTGCCAGACATTATAACCCGTGGGTGGCCTAAGCCAAATCCAAGGCATCATAATCGTCCCTCGGTGGTTTGTGTACAGAAAAAAACAACGGGCGCACTGTGTCCTGTGAGTCGACTACCAACCAATTCCCTTTGATTCAAGTCAGCCTAGACAGCCAAAAGGGCAATACCTGAAACACAGTTCGCGATCAGGGACAGGCCTGTTACCAGGGTACACCGCCACCTTACACTTTTCCAACTACCCCCTGGGGTACTATATCAGTGGAACCGTACCCCACTTGGACAGAAAACGTCCCTGCTGCTTAGCAAAGATACGTAGGACAACTGCTTAAGGGGTTTTGGAGAATGAAACATGTGTCACCTATCTTGACGACATTTTCATCGACAGCAAAATAGTCGCATTTCATAAGCAAGAATGTTAGGAAGGTTCTGTGACTATTACAAACACATGAGATTGAACGCAAGGCAAAGAAGCTCTGCTGCAAGTCAGGACGGTCGAAGAAGGGGCGTTGTTTTTAATTGCAATGAAAAAAGATATGTTTTTTGCAAGAATTTTCCCACTCCCATCCGAAACAAAAATTGTCCTGTTCGTCCAAAAATGTGACTTGTCCCTCACAAACATGCCGTAAATGTAATTTGCAATGTGTAGGTCCTACATCATGCTCAACAATAGAAGAACCTGTGAATTGGCGGTACATTACAATAGCTCCAAACCTGACATGTCTCAATTTATTATCATTGGGAAACATTATATCCTTCCAAACTCCATTACATTTAGTCCAGTTACTACTTACTAGAGAAGTCCTATTGGATTGACACAATTATTCACACTTAATCCGCATGGCCTTAGGCAAAAGGCGGGAATTTCGCTCCAAAAATCGTATTAATTACAACACACTAATTCGACTTTTTTACGTATTCCTTGCTTGGTAAAAAAATGAATTTTTCACCACTTGATCTAGCTCCGTGTATTAGTCTTTTATAAACAGTGTTCATTTGTTTTGGTGATTATCTTTACTTGTAATTTAAACCTTTTTGCATTTCTTAATTAAGTTGTTTATAAAAGCCAGTACCATCAGTTACACACCAACATGTAAATAGTTTCCAGTTTTTGACGAATGTTTGAAGAGAAGGTTGACCGCAGGCCGCAAACGTCCCATTAAATAGAGTCGGACCGCGTAAGCAAGACTCACTCCTCCTTTTTTCATGCAGTATTTATCTATAACATAGATTTTATTATGTATTTATCATTATATTATTTAATGAATTTCCCAGTATTCGCTGGCGATTTTTTTTTTAATCACAATTATAATTCCCACTTTTCGCTGATGTCATTAACACTGACTACAAACACTTTTTTTTATTGAAATCTACGCCGTGCGCATGTAAGTACTATATATGGTAACCGTACAGGGAGACCAACTAACAGCTGACTTTGTAATTTTTGGAGTAATTTATTAGAGGTCCCTGGAAGGGGACATGAGTTGTGCCTGTACCGTCTCTGATTTTCTGTGCCCTTTTTTCCCTACGGAGCTTTTTTGGGGCATGTTTTTTTCTCAACCACTAATTCCCTCGCACAAATAAATATTTCCTGCATGGTAACCGAGCAAACTGCATTATCTCTGTAAACGGGAAATGTCGAGATCTATTATAATGTTTTTTATGCACTTACAAACCACAACCATACTGAAAACCAAAACTGTCCGTGAAAATCCAACCTTTAGAAAACAGAATAATTTCCTTTGGTCACAGGCGCAATGAAGTTAGAACCTGCGTGGAACACCCCGGTTATTAGGGACTTTAAGATCCAGGACGCAGAACGGCTCTAAAGACGCCACCGGAAAGTATGGCATAGTGCGCCACTAAAAACATAGCCCAAGGCGTTTATCAGTGGCGCCAAGTCGCCGCCGAGAACGTCCATTTGGCAAAGTTTGGTGCGTTGTGTACCGAACGTGAGTATAGAATTGGAAAAATTAAAAGAGACTTACCTGGAAGTTGAAGTTTGATTAAGATTCTACCGTAGCATTTTGCAGGGAATTAAAGAGGTCACGTGAAGGATAGCAAGCATGCTCTTCGAGCTCCTGCTTAGTTTGGTGGAACATGTATGACAATAAGGGGCGGGGCATCAGGAAGAGATGGGGTGTGACCTCATTCATTCCTACAAATGCTGACGGTAGAATCTTAATCAAACTTCCACTTCCAGTGTAACTTTCGTTTTAGATTTTCCAATTCTACCTCGCATTTGCATACAATCAGAGGTCACGTGAGATATTTTAAAGCACCATGGACACCAAATATTAGTACAATATAGTTGGTGTTGTAAACAGCAACCTTTATTTATATTTATTATTTTTTTAAGAATCTTGAATTGGCAAACGAACGGGCCTACTAAAACTAACTGTTCAAAAGTTTGTACTGAAGAACTGCATGAGCAAAAACGCATTGGCAAGAGTGCCACCAGCTTGCAGAGGCCTAACATAAAAAATCTACAGGCAAAGCCACTGGCGTCCCCAGACTGCAGCGGCCATTATATCCCCAATCGGACACATCGGCTACCTTGGCAGCAGAGGTAGCAGCACTGCGTGTACGGTAAGCCAGTCTGTTGTAAAATGCCTCAATGGTTAGACGCGCTTGGGGTCAGGTTTCCGTGCCACAATAGTTTCTGTACTTTGTAGCTCGAGCCGTGAGGCCAAACATATCAACAGCAGGTTGAACCCCATTTTGTTCAACAAGTTTCCTTAAAGGCACTGGCCTCCGAGGAGGCACTGGCCTGTAGTGTCCGTAACCTCTCATACTGGCCCTGTCAGCCACCAAGATTTAAGCGGCCAGGTAAGTGAGAAGCTTTGTAAGCCAGATTTTGTCTCTTGCTTTACCCCAAAGTAGAATTTCTCTAGTTATCCTTATGATTGCAAGTAATTGAATGTGTACCCCCCATAGCTCGAATATAGGCAACGGCTATTTGATTGTCAGAGAGCCCTTTTTAATATGCGATGTTGCTAAGCTTGTTGTGTCAAGTGACTACAGAGTGAACCTGGAGGCCCAGCTTAATAGCTCTTTAAGGCCCCAAACAGTTAATATGGGAGAGGACCTCACTTGGGCTCCACCTTCCTCCAGTTATGGTATCAGATTTCCATTCAATAACACATACCCCAGCCTAAAACGAGAGCTCGACCAGTTAAGAGTGGACCTGGGCGGCTGCGCATTAGGATATGTACTGGATATCAGCACAGATTTTTTTATGCCACCACTCTGTATCATAAGCTTTCCCAAATACGATAGCTCCATTTTGGGTGCATCCAGGTTGTGTCCATTGTAGTTGTTAAGGCTGCTGTTTTTTTTGTTCATCTAGTTGCCGATAATACAGGCTAGGATACCCCTGGAAAACTTGAGAACATAAAAAACCCGAACCACTCTGAGGGCCACCGTTCTTATAGGGACAGAGAACCCCTTCTTTTAACAGTGCATAACAAGCTTGCCTAACTTTATCGGCTTTGGTCAGAAGTCATACTGACATGCATCCTAACTGAGTTGATTCAAGAACCCCAGTAATTTTACCCCCCTGGGAGGGGTTCAAAGATTAGACTTAGTTTCGTGAATAAAGGAATCCCAATGATTGTAAGGAGGGTTTATGGTCTCTTTAAAATCAGCTGAATGTGAGCTTCGCTCTGGTGAGTCGGGGCCAAAATTAAAATCTTATCTATTGTCATCCAAATAAGGCAATGCCTTTTGGTCTTGAGTGTACTATAAACAGGCTTCATGAGTTTAGTAAATAGTCTAGAAGCTGAAGCCAGACCCATTTCGCCAAAAGCAACATATTCAAGCAGTTGGGTTCATAAACACAAATCTCAGTCATTCCTGTGCTCCTCAGCAATATACTTACACCTAATAATAAGAACATCCGTCAAGTCAAGGACTGCCATGGTATGAACCTGGCTTGACAAGGATAAGGGTCAGACCTGGAGTGTCTCCATTTTAAAATGGTGTGGTATGTATAATCGCATTCAAAATTGCCTTCGTTAGATCTTCGAAGGATTCATTCGAAGCAAAGGAGGGCTCCGTTTTTTGGGCCGCGAAATCCGAATGAACAAGGGAAAGAGAGAAATTGCCCTGTACATGGAAAGGCCTTCCTGGTGTTTTTGAAGCAATTTAGTTATCTCTACTTCAATAATTCCATTTACTTTGTGCGATGTAGTTTATCAGATGTTTTTGGGCACCTAATGTTGGACGGCTCCGCCTTTGGAAACTCCAGATGGTAGCCCTTAACCATGTCAAGAATATTAGACTCAAGGTGATTGTTTCTCCAGGTTTCAATTAAAATTTGTTATATTTCCAGCCATGAAACAAGTGAACATGGTTACTTACTAACACTATGTTTAACTGTTTTGGCCTGCTCAACTGCCTTTGTTGGAAGCTCGAAACTGGCTCCGTTTGTGAGGATACTTCTTGCCAGTGTACTGGTGGCCCATGGCTGTTCTGGTTTTCTGGCCTCGTTCTGGTGGTAAGAGGCTCTCCCAAACTAGTGCCCAGAGGCAGGTGAGTATTTGCCTTTGTACCTCTCTGGAGTTTGGCTCCAATTTTATTCTCATCCCCAATGTTCCTTAAGGTGTTTTTTGGAGGGTCATCCCAAACAAGCAGTCAGTGAATGGAACCAGTGGAGAACAGAGTGAGCCAAACTCAGAGCCAATGTCAGGTTTCATTAAAAACCTTCTTTATTGTTACTGAATCTCATAATTCAACATGATGTGAGCAAGTGAGAATGCCGCCGTCTCCTTTTTTACCATGCGAAGATCTCATCTAAATTCAGTGAATCTGCACCCATAGCAGTATCTACAACCTGAGATATGGGAATAATACCTTTCACAAGGGCTTGCGGCATTTGTTTTTGCCATGTGCAAGTCACGTTCAACCCTTCCGTGTTTTCACCCTCGCAAACGTTTCCTCCATATGGCCTGTGTTGCAGCGCGTTACCTTGGCATATCGCACAGTCCTTTCTGGGCGGACCTGTCTCTTCCAGTTTTTCTTTTAGGGTTGTCTCCCCCATTTTGCTCCTGACCACTTTGTTAAATTTAAGATGCTTTGCGATCTGTTCAACTTTTTCCCTTACAGCTCCAAAACAGACGTCGCTCGGACTCAAATGCTTTAGTCAGCTCACGCAAATCTGCATTCATCATCACTATTAGGAGAGGGTTCCTCCTGCTGATCTCCACTGTCAGCTCAGGTAGGATGTTTGGTGAATTCCTCACCCTGGTTCAAAAGAGTTTTCGTAACTCAGAAGTCGCTCGAGTTCCTCGGTCATGGGCGCCGATGTCAGGACAGAGCGTTTTTGGGCGGGAACGGAGCTCTCGCTCATTTTTGCCTTTCCCTTTACTATGCAAGAAGCTTTTCCCTTCGTAGGTTTGCCCTTTGTTGCATTAGGGCTTTCCGCACCAATCTCTCCGGTTTCAGACTCTGAAATCGCTGAAGTCAGCGAGGAGATCTGTTCTGGCTAGACAAAGGCAGGAGCTGCCTGTTCGTTGACTGAAAAATGAATGGGTCAGAATGTCCGACGCTTCAGTTGCCGAAGTCATACTCGGACAACATTTTCAAGACGTTCTATCGTCGTTAAGGTCTCCATCGGCACAGGTGGAATCCTGTGAATCCCTATCTCGCTTCGACATTCGTAGTTTCCTCCGCTCGTAATTTAACGTAAGAGGGAAAACTTACTTTTTTCCTCCAAGAACATCGTCTTTGACTCAGTGCTTCACACTCGAAGTTCAAACTCGCACTGAGCTCGAAGTGCATTGCTTGCCTATCTCACGTGATGCTCTGATTGTAGGCATGAAAAATACTGCTTTGTCTCCCTTAAACCTCTCAGGCTCTCAAGTGGAGGTTCTTAGAATCTTGGTTCTAGCTTGCAGTCAATTTGGAAGGCAAAGAGGCGACAGTTAAGACATTTTTTATCATATATTCACAAGGTGCCAACTGATTGAAGTCTTTGATCGAAGTCTGTCATCCAAGCCTAAACCTCCCTGGTAAATGTCAACTTTAGTTGTGTCTATTGCAGTCGGTTAAACAAATTCTCGTATTTTTACATGTGTTATGTTTGAGAAACAGTTGTTAGGTGTTATGTTTTTTTCGGACACTAAACGTGATTTCATTCAGTCGAAGTATTAAATGTACGCCTTATACTCTTGTTATTTTATTTTTAGCTCATTGATGTTTTGGTCAAAACGAGCATGACGTGTTTGTTTAGTGCCGAGAAGTGGTAAATTTAAACCCTTTTACGTCCAAAACAGGATCCACTCAAAGAAGCGTATGTGGGATAATAGCTCAAAATTTGAACGAATGTACCGGACTGCGAGTTTGCGTTGACCAATGCGAGTCGTTTCGCGACACAAACACTGGGATTCTCGTAAACAAACAGAAAAGGAAGATCATAGCCGAGGTCCGCCCTGGCCTAGGAAAAGGCATCCGGTATAGCGCCCTACGAGCCAAGCGAACTGGAACATGTTTTAGACAATAATATCGCTTTCGAAGAAAGTGCAGATGCTGAATCACAGGAATTTAGAGCAGAGAAATATGAAAAACATGTGAAAACGACGGAGTATCAAAGGCAGAAGATGCGAGATTAAGGCGTATGGAAACAGATGTCTGAGACTAGGAAAAAGAGTAAGTGAGAGCGAAGAAGGAAAACCTTCAACGCCAGCGAAGAAGTGAAAGTTATGCGATTGGAATTTGTTAAGACAGATATTGCTAGGATAAATTATGACGTGAAACCAGAAGAGTTTAAGATGTTGAAAGAACAGCAAGCGTTCGAGAGATAAAAAACTGGAAGCAATGGTCAAACAGCAGCTGTAGAGTATTAACGACCACAAAGGCAAACAAAACCGAACGCTTTATTCGTTTCAACTGCTCTGCTCGACAACCAATTCAACTCCATCACTCAACGCCCGCTCACCCTGTTCAGTTCCCGTATGTCCGGCACGTACAACCGCTGTACCCTATGCACTCCTTCTCATACAACCGCTGTACACCCTACATTCTCTCCTCTTTCTTGGCACGTACACTTACATCAATGAAGATTATGCAAATACTACACTTAGTTTTCAACTTAAACAATCCGAGACTACAATACTGCAATCAACCAAGTCCTTTCCAAATGGCAATATAATATCGCTGAGATCAATATAAAGACTGAGTCTGTCGGAACAAACTAGACTTAATACAAAACATAATCGCTCACGTTTTTGGTCGTCTGCTAACTCTTCCAGATCTCCTTAGAGGGGGTGGCTGTTCCGCACCCGAAACTGGCAACCTCGGGGGGTATTTCCGCTGCTGCTGGTGGTAAAGACATCCTTGGAATCTCTGCTGGTGCTGGTGCTGTAATAGTTGTCACCGGTGCCATAACTTGTGTAGCTGACGCACGATGCAGCTGTTGCAGACGCATGAATCTGAGCTCTGACCTGTGACTGCCGCCGTTTCATGATCTGGATGTTTGAAGGGTTTAAATGGGCTGCATATTTCTCTTGTACTCCTCTCCGTTCGACGACCTCAACACAACTTGAATCCCCGTACCGAGTCAGCACTCCATATGGCTTCCTTCTCCATATGATGACGATAACTTGTTTTGCCTCTTCTTGCACCCAAACAGAACCAAGTGTTCCCCTCTTGCACGTCTCGCGCGTTTGCAGGGAACTTTTTGTGAACCTAATCCTTGTTTGCTTTGCTTCTTTTGGGTGTTCACGGTCTCTGGCCCCTTGGTCCCTTATGTCTGCCTTCCTCATCATCTAAACCCGACAGCTCAGGCATTTTTAGTGCTTAACGCTCTTCTAAACAGCAACTCTGCTGGGCTCTTCCCATTGGTCGAATGGGGCGTGGACCTGTATTGGTTTGTTTTTTAATTCTTGTTTGTTTAAATTCTTTGGTTTTTTGTTTAATTCTTTCCCTCCAATTCTTCCCCTCGGCGTGGGCCGCTCTGATAACTTTCAATAATGTCCTATTCTGCCTTTCTACTTCGCCCCTTAGCCCTTGGCCACAGAGGGGTTGTATGTCGGTGCGCAACTCCCATTTTCTTTGAGATAATCCTCAATCTCATCGGATACTAAATTTGGGCCATTGTCAGTCCGCAAGCTCTTGGTATTCCATATCTCGCAAACTGATAATCCTAGGCGCTGAATAATTATCTTGCTTGTGGTTGCCCTGACCAACGTCCAACTTCTGATCCACCTGCTGTGATAATCCCCCAAACTAACAGATTCTCTCCTGACGGAAGTGGACCCAATATATCCAGAAGCTAAATCTTCCCATGGTCGCTGAGGCATAGGAGTGGGTTTCATCATTGGGTCGGAACATGTTTGGGTCCCAAGTGGTTCCACCCATAACACTCCGCACATAGCTTTCTCCGCATCCCGATCTATCCACGGCCACCTGCCTTTCAGCCTGAGTCTTTCCTTTGGCTTGACAACTCCTTGGTGCCCC
>NW_027179569.1:35000-37500 GCF_036669935.1 Montipora foliosa | reverse complement strand
CAAAATGCTCCGGAGTTTCCAAGACGCTGCATACAAATATAAGCTTGGACAAAGCTAAGGTTTTAACAATGTTAATTCTACCTTGTAATGAAATGTCTCTTTGAGACCACATATTAAGGGTCTTTTATAATGTTTCCAATTTTTCTAGGAAATTTTTTTTAACAGCGGTTTCGTATTTATAAGAGAAGTGAACGCCTAAGGCATATACTGGTTCATGACTGAGCCGAAGGTTACAAATTGCGTCATTCCGGTGACTTAGTGATCCTAGCCAAAGCATTTCAGATTTCGATTGATTTATCTTTAATCCAGAACAACTTTCGAATTTGGTCAACAATTCGAAGAGATTCGCAACCGATTGTACATCTGCCAACAGAGCGGTTGTGTCGTCCGCGTACTGAGTTAGCTTTACATCTTGGTTAGCTTGAATCTTAATTCCCTTAATAATATCAGAGTGTCTGATTGACTGCGCTAAAAGCTCAATAGCAATCACAAATAACATCCCTGAGAGAGAGCAACCCTGACGTACTCCTCGTTGTAAAAAAAAATGTTTTGAAGCGTGGCCGTTGTTGAGAACACAACTAGAAATGTCTTTATAAAATACTGCTACCCACTGACGTAGCTGGAGACCGAAGTTAAAGCTTGAAAGGCACTTTTGAATATAATCCCATTCGACAGAATCAAAAGCTTTTTCGAAGTCCAAATATATGGCGATACCAGGAATTTGCCTATTCTTAGTAAATTGCATTATATCGATTATTTGACGAATGCTTTCTCCAATGAATCTACCCTTAATGTACCCTGACTGGGAAGGGTAAATTATGTGTGGTAACACTTTTTCTAGGCGTGTCGCTATTGTCTTAGTAGCGACCTTATAATCCACATTTAATAATGAAACTGGGCGCCAATTTTTTAAATATTGGGTATTTTTCTTTTTCTTTGGTATCAGAGAAATTATTCCTTGTTTTTGAGAAATAGACAAATGTCCCGATTGAAATGCATAGTTGAAACTTTCTACCATATACTGCGCGATAATATTCCAAAAGTACCGATAAAATTCTACTGATAAACCATCGGACCGGTTTTGTTATTTTCCATTTTTTTCAACACATAAGCGCACTCTTCAATAGTGATATAACCCTCACAGGTCGCAACCATCTCCTCCGATAGCACCTTTTCGGCTTGAAAAAATTGATCGAACTCTGGGAGGTTTGGATCTTTGTTGCTCGATATGGAAATTTTTTGGAAGAAAGTCTCCCCTTCCCTCAAAATCTCCTTTGGACTCGTTAGTTTCATACCACTGTCATTAATCAAAGACGTAACGTGCTTTTTCCTATGATTTGTTTTTTCAAGGTTAAGGAAATATTTCGAATTTTTTTCACCAAACTCATACCACCTTGCCCTGCTTCGTATGGTTGTACCGCGCGTCTTAAAAGCGGAATTTTTTTCGAGCTTAGTTTTGATTTTATTCATTTCGACTTTGTCCATGTCACTGTATTTCCTCCCAAGAGATTCCTGTAATTGCCCTAATCTTGTCAAAAGACGTTTTTCTTCATTGTGCGTTGCTTTTGCTTTTCGCTTGGAATATTTAATCGTAAATGCTCTTATCTCCATTTTTATCATTTCCCAATATAATCCTTTATCTTTAACGTCTTGGTATTTTTGGGCTACTTGTGGTATTAGGAAGCATAGTTTTTCAACATAGGAGTTATCGGCCAAGAGAGAATTGTTGAACTTCCAAAAGCCTGGCCCACGAGGAGGACCTGGTTTGTGAAATGATAAGGATAGTGAGACGACTGAATGATCGGAGTAAATATTTGGGAGTATCCTGGATTCATTAATAAGATGATTTAAGTGTTTTGATACTAAAAAATAATCTAATCTACACTGAATTTTCATTGATGGGTTACTCCATGTAAAACCATAAGATTGTGGATTCTTAAAACGCCATGCATCAATAAGGCTGTGTGTTTTCAGCAAAGATTGAAATTCCACAACAACCTCCTGTGTTTCATCAACAGGTTTGCCGCCGCATTTCTCCATGCAGCTAATTGCGCAGTTTGTATCACCTGCTAAAACAATATTTTCATTTGCATACGTTTTTAGATAAGAAGTGGATATTTCCCTAAAGAATTGAGCACGATGCTTTTGATCATTTGGAGCGTAAATATTAACGAAAACGCTCTTTTCACCATCAACAGTGACTTCAGCGATTAAGAACCTGCCATGTTTGTCAGAAATATTTTTTTCAAAGGAAACGTGGTTTGAAAAGAATCATAACCCCTCTACTATGGGTAGAACCATGACTGGAGACCATTCCCCCCCCCCCCCCCATTCAGCTTCCCACATTTTTATAGTTTGAAACGATGAATACGTTTCTTGCAAAAAAGTTACATCTGACTGTTGTTGATGGAGCAAGCGAAACAATTGCCTTCTTTTTCTTGATTTGTTTAGCCCTCTCACATTCAGTGTTAATAGTTTGTAATTAACCACTTAAACTTCA
>NW_027179569.1:17500-30000 GCF_036669935.1 Montipora foliosa | reverse complement strand
GCTATGTTGATAACCTTGCCATTTGTAAATCACACCTAAATAATTGCAACTTGAAAATCGCACATTCGTTACTTATAAAACGCACGCTCGACTTATAAATCACAAAGTGCGATTTATAAATCACAGAGTGCAATTACGATTTTATATAACCGCAAACTCCTGTGATTCGTGCCTGTGGGCTGGTGGTCCAATGTTTTGTTTTCTGGTGCACTCACGAGACTTAACAAGACTGCTCTCCTCAGCCATCTCAGGAGCAATTTCTGAGGCACTAAATGCTCAGGAATCATCACAGAAAAGTGAGGTAAGGACAGGTTTTTTTTTTCATGAATTTTATTTTGATTTATGGCGAATGGGTCTGAATTATTTGTTTTATTGCCATGTTTTCAATTTGCAGAGCTTGAGATCACAGAATCTTTATCTTACTGCAACCATCATACCAACCGCTTCTTCTCAGGTTTGAACGATTTCATCTAGCTTCCTCTTTACCTGTATCGTTACAAGTTGCTATTAATGAGCGAGAGAAGTGAACCTCGGGCGTAGGTCGACAATTTAAGCAACTCTCTCTTCTAGACAACGGACAAATTTAGGTCGCTCTTAAGACTCTAACGGGAGTCGAACTCATGACCTCTGCGACGCCGATGCAATGCTCTACCAACTGAGCTATGCCAGTGAGCAGAATACTTCAGAGCAGGTCAATTTACTGGGCTCATTTGTTTCTGTGAAGGAGTAAATCAATGAAATGAATCTCTATTAACATTATCAGAAATTCCACCAGTGCCAAGAAGCAAAAGGTGCTGACAAGTGCATATTATATTACATCATTTTGCCCGCAGAAGTGTCTGTGTCGGACGTAAATATGAAATTCAGGACAAAATCATTTTATCCCACTTTTTACTCTCAATTTCCTTTCGGCGTACGTAATAGGCACGTGTTTGCATCTTGGCACTGAGGGAATTTTGGCTAAAGTTAATATAGATTCATTTCATTCATTGAGTCCTTCACAGAAACAAGACCTTCTCCCAAGTGTGTAGCTTCAGAGCATTGCACTGGCATCGCATATATCATGAGGTTGAATCCCATTGGAGCCACGTAAATTTTTCAGGTGTCAAAAAGAGACAATTGCTTAAATTGTCGACCCAAGTCCGAGGATCACTTCTCTCATTCGTTTCGTTAATGATAACTTGTAACGACACAGGTAAAGATGCAGCTAGATGAAATCTTACAAACCTGAGCAGGATAGATGCAGTACGATAAAGATCCTGTGATCTCGAGTTATCCTTACCATACTTTTCTGTGATGATTCCTGTGATTGTGATTCTGTGATTGCTCCCGAGACGGCTGAGGAGAGCAGTCTTGTCAAGTCTCGTCTGTGCACCAAAAAATCAAGACATTCGACCACGAACCCACAGGCACGAATTTCATGAGTTTGCGGTTATATTAAATCGCGAAGGTGCGATTTATAAATCGCACTCTGTGTTTTATAAATCGAACGAGTGATTTATAAATCGCAAAGTTGATAACCTTGCAATTTATAAATCGCAAAGCTGGTAACCTTGCGATTTATAAATCGCAAAGTTTGTAATTTTCCGATTTGTAAATCGCAAAGTTCTTAATCTTGCGATTTATAAATCGCAAGGTTGGCAATCTTACGATTTGTAAATCACAAAGGCACTTCAATGTGTTATTTGTAAATTATAGGACAACTTTTGTGACATTTGATAAATAAGACAAAATATAGGGAAAGAGTACATAAATAATATTTTTACACTTGGCGTCCCATATGCGAGCAGTCTCTCTTTTGCTCTAGAATCGTTGAAACGAACGCGTACGTTAAACTTCAATGGCTGAAACTGCGGGTCGCTAATACCACGGGCATTGGTTTACAGTGAAAATAGAGACTGCAATGGTTTCATATTTGTTTCATCATTGTTCCTGCCATGCCCATTTGCAAAATATTCTCGCAGGAATCAATAAGCGTTTCTTGCTGATAAGTTATATGTTATGTTCGTTTGCCAACAAAACTTGAATACCGTGTTGCACTTTTATTTTGCGGGGTTTTATCCACAAATAAAAGTCCCGCAAAAATAGCATGCTACACGGTAAGGTGATGCGCGATGATGCCACGCCAAATGAACAGCAACAAATAAAAAGCCGTCCATGTCGGATTTTACCCGTTTAGTTATTGAGTGTTACTTCAAAATTATTTCGGACAATTTTCCATTGAAAAGCAGAGCCGGTGAGCCTTCAGAAGCCCAACAACCGAAGACATACGTGAGCATGGATAGTATTTTTAGCGTCTCATGTCGGAAGGGAGAAGTAAGGCTTTCCCTGAACTTTACTTTGGAGAGGCTTGGATTTACTACATTTCAGAGTTACTTGCTTTCTACTTGTGTGAAAGAGCAACAGATGATCCCAGGACAAAGGAAGCAATGTCACCGAAGGAAGATTCAGGCGAATGTAATTTGCCATCAGCCTCACAGTTCGAAATCAAAAGCCTACAAGCCTACCGCAGCTGATGATGGAAGCGAGGAATGCATGCTTGATATTTAATCCTTAAGTTTTGGTGATTCAGAAACGACAGTGGCAAACAATCCTTTTCGCAAAGCCAACTGTCGATTGATTATTTTGGCTATCTTTGAATCGGATGAATCTTAGAATCGGAGAATAATTTTAAAAGCGTGTTACGTGTAAGGTGAAATCGTAAAATAGGTAGAATCGGAGGCTTTACTCCTAAAATAGTTTAAAATCTTAGTGGTGTAAAATCGGAAAATAGTACCTGTAAATCGGTGTATATTATTTCTGCGATTTAGCGATAATTGCAACATTCTTGCGGTACGACATAATAATAATCACGGTTGGTACAACAGCATCGATAACACTTTTCACAACAGTGAAACTTTGATTAATAAGGCTTTTAATGAAACCTGTGGGCAGAATGGCCAAAACATCTTGCTTTTCAAAAAGAACGAATGTGACTCCTTGTCTTGTTTTAATTCTCATCGTAAACGGCCTCCAAATTAACGCGAATTTAGAGTTGATTGACATTTATCAAAGTTGACGTGATCGCTTTTCCCGAGATTAACCAATAAGAAAACTCCGTTACCGGAGCGCTGGGATTCCAAAACGCAATATAAAACCATTGCAGTCTCTATTTTGACTCTAAACCAACTGCCGCGGTTTTAGCGACCCGCAGTTTTAACCATTAAAATTCAACATACGCGTTTGTTTCAACGATTCTAGATTATTATTTAGGTGTAACTGGCTACATTTTATAATTTATTCAACAGACAAACCAAACATCACCCACCCAAGAGAGGCAAGTAAAAGCTTCATAGAGGGAAACCATGTTAATATCAGTTGCACAGGAATAGGAAAAGTGGATCCAGGTGCGCAGTGGAGCCATGATGGCAGAGTTGTGAGTACGGGATCCGGAACAGCTTATCTCAGTTTCAGTGATATCAAAAGATCAGATGAAGGCATATATACATGCAGAGCTAATAACACTGCAGGAATTACGGAGAAGCAAGTGAATATTACTGTGAACTGTAAGTTCCTTTATTGTATAATTACAATTTGTTGTTGTTTTTTTTTTTTTTTTTTTTGCGAAAGTATTATAGTGAGTATGATAAGCACTTGAGGATTGTTAGTCAGACGTTATTTATGTATTTTATGTATTTACTTATTTATTTATTATTACTGAACACTATACATTTAATAATACAGTAATATACTGTACACTGGCGAAACTCGCCAGCTATTGCACGTTAGCTCACCGCCTACTTTTTCTTGGAAATTACCCCAAATTTTACGAACAACATGAGAAACATTTGCACATAACACCAGACGCTTGCATTCGGAGTAATTTCGGCGTCGATTTCTGTTTTAAGAATAATACCAACTTTATTCATTCATTACAATGAAAGGGAGAGATACCAGAGGTTATCCCTATGCGAGGGTATCCGCCCGGATGTTTTTGATCTAGAGTCGATTTTGAGGGGGGAGGAAAACCGAAGTACCCAGAGGAAAAACCCTCCGAGTCAGATTGAGATCGACTCAAACTCACATACGACCTCCAGGCCAGGGATAAACCTGAGTCGCAGAGGTGGGAGGCGCGGTTGATAACCACTAATCCATCCCAACTTCCCGTGTTTTCCTGTCCATTCAAGCACTGAGCACACACGTTCTTGAAGCAGCGGTACAGCAGCCCAGTACTTGGTGTAAGCTACCTGATTTATTATTTAATACATTTTCAGTCACGACAAATGAAATACATTGCAAGCAGCTGTATGGAATGCAAAGGAGCCTTAAGGACTTTCCCGCTAATTGTTTGCGCGCAACTTAACTGCGCAGGTAACGCGACTGTAATATGTCACGCATTACTTCGAGCATTAGTGAAGTTGAGGTTTGAAAACCTTGCAGAAACCGTGGACGATAAGTCTTGCACAGCGTTGGATAAGAGAGGATCGTGATCAGTCAAAATTGATTAAAAATATTTAGGAAAGTCAAGTAGACTACTGCACGACTGATGTTCGCGTTGTTTTTATCAGTCGTGCACTAGTCTACTTGACTTTCATAAATATTGTTCAAGCATTAGTTAAGATAACATGGCGACAAAAACGCCGGGGAAAAAATTCCAGGTCGGCAAAAGAATGGCACATTTATTTCCAAATCATCATGAAACGTTGAAGAGAAGTTAGCGGGAGGATGGAGAAGCTCTGGAAAAGGTAGCTGCTGATCGCGTAGTGGCTGAAAGTTTGGAAAACTCGACGACGAACCGTTGCGTAAATTTAAAGGGGCTGTTTCTTTTTTTAATGTTTTTATCTCCCTACGAACTTAAGTTCAGAACGAATGCATGTTTTTGAAGTTCTTTTCCTTTACTTTCGTGAAAATAGAGCAGTAGTTTCGTCCTCGTCGGCTTGAATAGTGCGGACCTGCGTGGAAAAAACCAGCGATTAAATTTCACAAAACCACACTCACATTATACTCACATTATACCCACATTATACAAAACACTAACCAAATGAAGATGACGACTGCTTAAAACTTCGTTCCTGTGTTCGAGAAAGCTTTGTTTTGGGGTAAAAACCTTTCATCCCTTCAACGATCGATCCTCTCTTGGGTTCCAGTCCTTCCCCGACAGGTCACGCAAAAGCGTGACAAACGAAGTTTTCCAAGAGCTTCGTAAAATCACATCGATTTTACTCCCTTGGATCATTGGTGACCCCTATTTTTTTAATCATGAATCACTTACTCTACTTACTATCTACAAAATATGATAAAATAAAAAAAAATCTCACAGTAAGAAATTGCCTTTTTTTAAAATTTTCTTTCCTCGTGCCATCGAATTCCGGTAGTGGTTGAAACGAATAGAGGTTGCGAAAACGCTCGTCCAGGATGAACTCTACTGTTTACGACATCCCTAGCGGCATGAAATTATCTTAAAATCCCACACCTTAAAACTTATGCATGGAAACCTTCACTCTAACAGTTTACTTTTAGGATTTTCGATGGATGAGCAGATGAGGCTACATTTCGTTATTATGACAGATTTATCGAAATTAAGGCATTTTTCCACTGCCATTTTCTCCGAAATCCGAAACAAAGTCGGTGACCCCCAATTTTTTATTTTATTTTTGGAGTAAGTACTTTATGACCTAACTCTAGGCGAGAAATGAAGAAAATCTCACCGTAGGAAGATTTTGGTGCGAACGTCCTTAAAGGGGCTGTCACGCTATTTCCCAACATATATTTCGCTGTTAACTGAATTTTTCAAAAAAATTATAGCATTCATGTACTGTTTCTGAGTTAAAGAAAAAGCCAAAATTTAATGATATTAGTGTTCTGTTCTAATACCCTAATTCGTTCTCCAGAATGCAGGAAATGCATTCTAAGAGGCCCAATCTCCCCTGCGTGTTGTCCATTCTCCTCCTAACCCTCACTTTTTGCTGGCTACTAAAATTTCTATTGAAAACCCTGTATGTATGTAAAAAGTTCATTGAAAGCTACAGAACTGTACTCTCCTGGGCTTTTCAGGACTAATGAAGCAATTAATCAACAAATCTTTAAGATTCTCGACTGACAGGAGGAAGTGGAACTATGGTGGTACCCAGGGCCCACTTGTTCAAAAGCAGATTAAAAATTAAACCAAGGAGTTTATTTCTGTACTCCGAAATGCTTTTCATCGCTGATATTCGGCAAAACGTTACATTAGAAGAAGTCAATCTTGAAAAACAAGAATAAGCAAACCAAACTTTCGCCAAAAAGTTGAAAACGTTAAATCCAAAGTCTCGGCTTTCGACCACCAGGCCCAGAACAATTTCAGCCAAAATGCAAATCATTCAGCCAACCGGCTTTCACCACCCTTTGAATAGTTTTTTTTTTTACCAACGGAGATCACATTATTATTGTTGACAATAATCCTACGTTGGGCACAAATGGTTTTGCAGTTCTACAGAGGAAATTCAAAATATTCTTAGCCTCTACTGCATTATTGATGTAAGCAGTCGCTAGACTTTATCTTACTCATAATTTCACGGTTTATATTCAGAGAAAGAACATTCTTGCTTTGGGCCTTCCAAGCCTTTAACACACAACATAGCCTCCACTGCTCTCTGCCTTCTCCTCTATACCAAAAGGGCTGACCAACCCAAAGAGACTTATTTACCATTTCACACTGATTTATTCTTTTTTATTCTTGTTTCGGCTTTGCCAATTTTATGAAAAGTTGGCACAAGATTGCTTAGGAGAAGTACTTTCCCTGTCCTCCGTACAATTTCCAGTCTGAGAGAGTGAAAAGAGTTTCCCAGGGCTCAGAATACGGAAGATGAAACTTAGGGCTAATAATGCATTTCTGTCTCTAATTTTGACCTGTGTAAGAGTAAATCACTTTGAAAGAAAGCATTTGAAGTTTACTGCTAGCACATAAACCTTAGTTTTTTTAGAGAAACATAATCGCAATATGATTCTAAATTGTTTGCATTAGCCCAATCTTGATGAATTTCTGTGAAATGTAATGGACCTACATGTACAGTGTTCTCACCAGGACGCGCCTTTGTGGCATTGTTGCAAGAAAAATAGAAAATTTCAAATGGCCGTGCAAGGATGATACGAGCGAAAGCGAGCGAATTTTAGAAGTAAGGTTGCAATTTTTTAATGGTCAAGCGAATACGCCAGCTCTTTGCTTCTCCAACTGAATGAAAACAGTTTATCAAGGTATTCAAAGCCTTCAATTTTATTGACTTTTGCCCTCGTCAGTCACATGAGTGTAGCACAGCCTCAACAACCTCGTCCACCATATTGGATCAGGTAGATGATTCAGATTGCGGGCTCATGTTATTCGTCCCTCGGAGCTATTCGTCGTGGTACAAGAAAATAAGACCCTAAAGTACCAAGGAGTTAAGAAAGTATAGAAGATTATCGTAACACGGGTGAAGAGGACAACGTAGCTGTTTCATGGAAGAAAGATCGTGGTTTTTAGAGTGCATCAGCAGAATGGCAGTTGCAACACACATGGCTTACCTATGATGCCGACAAAAAGATCTTGACCTGTAAGATCTGTCTAGAGGCAAACACATGAAATGCGTTTCTGTACAATATTGTCAAAGGGCCACCATCGCAAGAGTTCTAATTTGAACATGCCTTGATGAAATGGACAGAAAAATCACAAAGAATATTTTCTACCCTAATCATGGAGCGCTTTCAAGTAATTTTGTTCCATTTAAGCTCCTGCTGGGCCCCTATATTTCAAGAGAGGGGGGCCCTGGTTTCCTTAAGACAATATCCTAGTGAGAACACTGGACCTAGAATGGTACAGTAACTGTGCAATACGATTCTGAAAAGTTAAACGAGACTAACCTGTAAGATGAGGTTTGGGGCTAAAGATATTCTATGAAGACACCTGTCACAAACGTGGGATTCGCATGACATACAGGCATGCATGAGCAGTCAGAGCAATCAATCTTAAAGGGCGAGTGATTTCCAAAAAAAAAAAGTTATAAAAGGGAGGACAACTCAACACCAGAAAATCAGTATGGCCCTTAAACACAGTGCGGGAACGTGACTCCCTGGTTCGTGACTGGTGTCTTCATGGAATTTTAGTGAAACTTCAACTTAAGGTAAGGCTCTTTTAATTCTATTTTAACACAAGTCCGACTCACTTTGGAGTCACGTGAGATTTCAAAGCATGTAAAGTGACAATATAAAGTGACAATAAAGTGTTTATTGCTAAACATATCCTGCAGAAGCAGCAACCATCATGTGACAAAAGCTAAAGAACGTGAATTTTGCAATGGTATACAAAGCTGTTTCTCAAAACTAATGGCAGCAGCTATACAGTACCTCTAGAAGCTTCCAAAGGTACTGTAACGACAAAAAACGTAGCACCTCCATAATTATCAGAAAATAAGGTCATTTAGGAATACGACTGACATCAAAGGAAATATAAATGTTGCACGAGGCTCACAGCATGTGGTGAAAGGCAAAGTGTCACAGGGCAATCTGTGCGTTGCGATAAGCTGGATAGCAGTTATGTTTTACTGGTTGAATAGGGCCACAGGTATCATGAACAACCAACTTTATTTGATGGTGATTTAATTGACAATATTCAAGTGTAAACTGAAACACAATGTAATCAATAAACTACTCACTAAGCTAAAGGAATAAAACAGTAGGAATCGGCTATAAACAATAGTGGACATTCTAATCATAACTTTGGTCAAACAAATGTTTTCGAGAATGCCGCCATGTAGGTTGTAACAATCTATATAAATACTATTTAAGACAGAGAGTTAAACTTCAGAAAGTGTAGCAATGAAAGAAACAAAATGGAACCTTAGAGAGACACCGCGATCGACTAGTCAAAATGCTGCAAACTCAGCCCCTTTTCTAAAGACTAACATAAACGTTTCACTTACACATTAGTTCCTGCTTCCACTGCAATTCATGCATGCAGCCAGCTTCTAGTTAAACTATTGTAGTGAAGTGTTATAACAAAGGAACAACACACACAAGATGGCGGATCTACACAACACAACTTTATTCCCCACACCACGTGCGTGGTGCAACCGCTGACCTAATGTTACATCTTTCTTTTTTTTAGCGAAAGGAAAGCAAGTAAACAAAGGAAACACAACTGAAAAAATTACAGAATTTAAAAACAGTGGCAATGCAAAACTTTAGACAACATGACCACTGGAGTAGTGTTTCTGTTTCTAAATTGAACACAAGACTTTGTGACATGTTACAAACTGTTCCCACTGTAGCTAAAACTTGACATAGTCTTTGAACCTTGGAGGTTCTCTAACTGTCCTACCGGACCGTGTGGTAGTAGCCATAGACATTTTGACTGGTGTTGACCTAGGATTATGCAGGGTTCCTGCACCAGACATCTCAACTTCAGTGTCTTTTAGGTCTTCATCCGATGGGGCTGTGTCTTCATCAGATGGGGCTGTGCATACAAACTCTGATGCCTTGGGCTCTTCAGTTCTTAGCAAATGGCGACGATTTCTTCGGTACTCTCCCCGCTCTGTTTCAACCTTGTAGGATCTAGGTAACGGAAGAGTCTCCGTAACTTTAGCAGGCTTCCACTTGTTGCCTTCTCGAACTCTTTCAAACTCGCCATTCATCAGTGGTGGCAGTTCCTTCGCTGTTTTGTCATGCTGCAGCTTCTGCTTTCTTTGCCTTTCTTTTAACTTAGGCAAGACTTCTTCAGGATCATACAGTGGGGGCTTTAACATTTCTCTGCTCATTGGACTTCGGGTTCTGAAACGCCTTCCCATTAACATTTGCGAGGGTGACAAGTTGACTTCATTCAAAGGAGTATTACGATATGAAAGGAGGGCTTTGTATGGGTCGTCGGCTTTCTCAAGCATTGACTTGACTGTTTGGACTGTTCTCTCCGACTGACCATTTGACTGGGGGTACCCTGGACTCGACGTGACATGATGAAAGCCCCAGTCCTCCGAAAACCTTTTAAACTCTGCAGAACTGTAGCATGGACCATTGTCCGAAACTACCACTGAGGGCACACCATACCTTGCGAACTGAGACCTGAGTGCAGTAATTACCCCAGTGCTGGTCATGGAAGGAAGCAAGGTTAGTTCTGGCCACTTGGAGTATAATCAATAGTAACAAGGAAGTTTAGACTATTTAAACAATAGAGTGTTTCTGTCGAGGAACTATCGGCTGATAGTTGCCCCGCGGAAATTTGATGTTCTTAAAGCAAATATTTGCCCGAGAAGCGAAGCTTCGAGGGTAAATATGCCAGTTTTAAGAACATCAAATTTCCAAGGGGCAACTATCAGACCGATAGTTCCGAGACAGAAACACTCTATTGTCTTTATTGTTCACCACTAAATTTTCTTCTGCGCGCCAGCTCAAAAATAGTCAAAACCCACTTAATGCAGATCAATCAAATATTTATTCATGCGTACAGGCTGTCACAAATGTCAATAATTCGCAGCGTACATTGGCTAAAGAATAGCGTACAACTGTCAACTGTTTTTTTTTGATCTGCCTAACCTCGTAGCCTTGAAACCGTTCATTTTGTAAAAGCGACAACCTAAAACCACGAACTTTGGCAAAGAAGGTTTTACAAAGGACTTCGGAAGACTACTTTTCAGACGTCATTTTAGGCAGACTGTCCATAAAAATTGAAAGTACAGTTTTGAAAAGTACCCGATGAAAAGTTCTGGGCTGCGTTGGTTTGTTGAGCGCCGACATTGGACTGTTGATTGATGGAATGAATTTCGTCTTGGCTCTGGTTTCGCTGCAGTGCTCTAAGAGGACTTCTTGACGGAGCGGTGACTCTGAGCAATGCATTAGCCTGACTGGCCTTCGCTGGAGCCACAAAATTACTGACTATTGCCGAGGACTGCACCTGTTGCTGAATTGTCGGTCTTTCGTTGTATGACTCTATTGAGGCATCACTTTTGTGGCCAGTAACACTTCTTACTCTCGAATTCTCCAGGCCGGCTGCTTTAAGGATGGTTACTGATGTTGCCCGGATACAGTGCGATGTAAAGTGAGTGGACAGACCAGCTTTCTTACTCATGCGGCCGAGTAAATTGTCCAAGGTGTTTTTCCCCAAAGGGACATTGCAGTACCACACCGCGTCGCTTTCATTAAATTTGCCGGTGCGGTAGGTTCTTGGCTTTTGCCACAAGGCTGGGCAGTTTGGGTTTCGCTTTTCCAAATATTTCTTTATACATCTGACTGGATATCTTTCCGGATAATCTGGCCACTCACACATTACGGCTTGCGAATTATCTTCGTTGTCACGAAGGCCTCCAGGATGATTTTTTGTCGCTCGCTCTCGAAGGGCAACATATTCCAGGCCGTTCGCTGTTTTTCCGAAAACTATATCTTCCTTTACCATGTTTCTCTGGTTTTCTCGGCCTCGCCTGCCAAAGTAGAGCATCAGATAGAACCAAGCAGTCTGAAGAAGACTTTCGGGATTGTCATTTCCTAACTGCTTCGCCGTAAACAACTGCTCCACATCTTCGCGTTCTAGGGCTTGCTTGTGTTTTGTAGATGACAAAACCCCCGTCTTCGCCAAACTTTTTAAGTGGGAATCTAAAGCCTCGTTGGATGGAACAAAAACTTTGTCGTGTATGATGGAAAATGCTTTCCGGTGTGGAGCTTGAGTCAGGTACCGTTCAAGACCCGCTCGAATGGCTTTCATGGAGTTTCGTGAATAGTGTTGTCCTCTAACTGTACGTGCCTCCACGTAAAATTTGCGAAGGACTTCAGCAAGTCTTTCTGCCGGGAACTCTTCAATGCTTTCCGTTATTCCTTTCTCTCTGGACCAAGCTTAAAGGTAAAAACAATTTTATTGAATTTAACTTTTATTCAGTGTCAAACTTAAGGTTATGCTTTCTTGGTGAGTGTCTTTTGATTCGTCAAATGTATTGCAACTTTGAAACAGATATGTCTAATTAAAAGTTTCTTACCTTCAAAAACTTTAACCGCGTACGAAGTCGCCTCCTTGGTTTTTTGGGGTACTCCGTCATTGACAAGGATAGTTACTTCTTCTTCGCTGACCTCGGCGAAGCGAGTAGCCATACTTAAGCTTATTATAACAAAGCCCGCTTGTTTAGTACAGAATTTTTTTTTCCTAGTATTTTCAGCGGACGACTACTATCCATCCGGGTATTTTCCTCGGACGGGCACTATGGGCTGATAGTGTATCTCCGTGGACGAACACTATCGCGTCACGTGATCAATTTTAACCGATAAGAATCGGAGAAAATTTAGTGGTGAACTATAATCTTGTGTAGGATGTCTGTGCCAACCTTAGCCCAGGGTAGTGGTGGGATCTCGTGTGACCTCAGTGGTTCAGGCTGCTGACTTGGTCTATTTTCTAAACATACTGGACAGTTCTTAATCTTCTCTGTCATCCCAGGCCAGAATAATACTTCACGTGCTCTCGCTATTGTCTTGTTTATTCCAAGGTGTCCCTCATGAAGCTTCTCAACCATCTCCCCTCTCAAACTGCTGGGAAC
>NW_027179569.1:0-12500 GCF_036669935.1 Montipora foliosa | reverse complement strand
GAGATAGGCAGTTATGGAACAACATTATAACCGATGCAGCTCATCCTCTCTATGACCTTCTTCCTCCACAAAGAGCACGTTTTTTTAAGAAGCAGGGGCAATGATTTTATTTTGCCATGTCTGTGAACCGAGAGGTTCAAGCGATGATTTATAGACCTTATTCATAAATGACGGCCAATTTATAATTCTTTTGTCAAAGTGCAAATTAGCCTACCAAGCCTCGATACCATACAGTGAATTGAAAAGAATTCTTGCTCTAAAATGAGGCTTGGTAGGCTAATTTGCACGTGGACAAAAGAATTATAAATGTGACCGCCATTTATGAATAAGGTCTATTAACAGATGCCTACTTAACTTTGTTTAAGTCCATTTTAATTGTATAGTAATATAGAATATTACTCTTATTGTACACTCACACGTTTGTCTGTGGGGATGTTTTTTAATAATAAAGATCCTTACTTACTTACTCACTCACTCACTCACTCACTCACTCACTCACTCACTCACTCACTCACTCACTCACTCACTCACTCACTCACTCACTTCCACTTCGCCACTCTCTTCCACTTCGCCACGATCTAAGCAACAGTCACATAATCCAAGAGGAAAACATTTCAACACTCGACCAAATGGAACTAGGAACCTATCAAGGGACCCGTCACAGCAATTGCTGAATTTACTTCTGGCTACACTTCAAAACGGTCGATGAACATAAAAGCGGAAATCAACAGTAAGCTTTACTTTAATAGTCACTTACTTTCACCAGCTTATGCAAATCAATCTAGTCGTATTTATTCGACTGATATTATTCTATTAATTTTTTACGTAGTCCAACAGTTATCGTTTATTTTTTAACGTACTTTAATTTATCTAATCATTACTATTATTTCTTCAAGATGAATAATCAAAATAACGTTTTTAATATAATTTCTTGGAATATTCAAGGCCTAAAAACTAGGCTTAAACCGACGAAACAAACCGTCTCGAATACCAAATTGAACATTAAATCAATTAAATCTAAGCTATCCAAATTTGATATTATCTGTCTCCAAGAAACATGGGCAAAAGACGAGACATTAACTTTTCAAGGGTACACAGTGTACTCAACCGTTAAAAACACCGTAAGCAGACGAGGCCAAGCAGGGGTATCGGTATTAATTCGAGACTATCATCAAAATTTGTTTCTCGTATACACAGTGATTCCCCCAACATAATTTGGTGCCGATTACATAAGCAATTGCTTGGACTCCAGGCAGACATTTTCCTGGCTGCAGTTTATCTACCCCCACTACAATCACAACGAAAGGCAGGAGAAGACGTTATCAGTATCTTAGAAAAAGAAATTCATAAGTACTCTACCCAAGGCCAAGTTCTTTTACTTGGTGACTTCAATGCGAGAACGGGGACATTAAACGATTTCATTGAAAACGATGCGGATGACTTTTTAACAATTCATAATACCTACAATCGAGACACGGATTGCCCAAAGCGAAACAACGCGGACTACACAATCAACAAAGTAGGAAGAGAAATATTACGATTATGCATAGGAAATAGATTGCGAATTTTGAATGGCAGGTTAACAGGTGATCTCGATGGAAAATACACTTGCTATCAAACTAATGGGGCAAGCACAGTCGATTACGCACTAGCAAGTGAAGACCTTATAAAGACGATATTAGGATTTCAAGTTCAAGCCTTGACAACCTACTCAGATCATTGTCCTATCAGTCTAAAATTAACTCCCTCCCGCTCTCACATGGTAAAAGACAATGCACCTAGACAACCACTATGCAAAGCGGCACCTACTCAAAAGAACTTTAAAAAGTTTCTTTGGAAGGCAGATTCAAAAGACAAATTTCTCAGTGCATTATCCAATCCTAATGTTCAAAGATTATTTGATTCCTTCAACTCAGAGCACCACGCATCAGTAGACGATGAAATCTCGCAATTTAACCAAATTATCAATTCGGTGGCCAAATCATGCCTAGTAACATCGCGGAAAACATCTAAAACTACCAAAGAAAAGAAACCATGGTACGATCACACCTGCAGACAGTTAAAGAAACAACTGCAACAATTAGTAAAGAAAATTAACCCCAGTTCTCACCAATCACTACGACAAGATTATTTTGTTCTTAAAAAGAAATACAAAAAGCATGTCAAAATGATGCATAAAAGATACAAAAACCAAATAGTAAATGAAATTAATGCTTTACACCCAAAACACAGTCAAGATTTCTGGAGGTATATTAATCAACTTAGAAAAAGCGATGCTGTCGAAGAGGAAACCTCTGTTTCGTCAGAAGATTGGATATGTCATTATCAGAAATTATTATATGATAGCCAGGAACCGCACACCACTTTGGACTTTTCAAATGAAGATATGGACTGGGAAAACGAAAATTCACCGAATAACGACATTTTAGGGCAGCCTATTACGACCAACGAAATCCATGAACAAATATCAAAACTCAAGTTGAAGAAAGCTTCGGGTATGGATTCTATCCTTAACGAAATGATTAAACACGGACGCTATTATCTAATGCCTTCATTAGAAAAACTGTTCAATGATATACTAGACAGTGGAACATTCCCAACCCATTGGAACATAGGTGTTATAAAACCGATATATAAAAGAAAGGGTGATAAGCGGTCTCCAGCAAATTATAGAGGAATCACATTGACGAGCTGTTTAGGAAAACTATTTACATCAATCTTACAATCCAGGCTGAACAAGTTTATCGAACAACATAACATCCTCAATCCAGAACAGTTTGGATTTCGCCCAAATTCCCGAACAACAGATAGTTTATTCATCCTACAGCAACTCATTAATAAGTATACAAAACAACATAAGAAACTTTATGTTGGCTTCATCGATTATGAAAAAGCGTTTGATAGCGTGTGGCAGTCCGGGCTGATCTATAAAATCTACCAATATGGAGTTAAAGGCAAACTCTTTAAAGTCATTAAATCCATGTATTCGTCGATTAAAAGTTGCGTCAAAACTGATGAAAGCTCTATCACAGAAATGTTCTCATGCAACAAAGGAATAAGGCAAGGTGATGGCTTAAGTCCAGTTTTATTTTCATTATTTATGAATGACTTACCGCAATACTTTAGGGACAACCATTGTCCAGGAGTAATGATTGGAAGCCATTCTCTAAATTGCCTCATGTATGCTGATGATTTGTCAGTTTTAAGTCCCTCTCCAGAAGGACTACAGAAATCGATTAACGTCATTAAAAAGCACGCAGAGGAATGGAAGCTGAAGGTGAATACCAAAAAATCAAATATCATCATCTTTAGTGGGAACGGTCAAACCAAAAACAAGGAAATTTTCCAATATGGTTCAGAAGCATTACCTATCGTCGACAAACAAACATATTTGGGAATAGAAATGACCTCATCTGGTCGCTATACCTACGCAAGAGACATCCTTAGCAAAAAAGCTTATAAAGTTCTTGCGACAGTGAAACGATTGTTCTCCAATTCGGATACGACCACAATTACAATTAAGAATAAGCTTTTTGATGCCCTTGTCAAACCTATACTACTATATGGATGCGAAATATGGGGACCGGAGCTATTATCATATAAGACCCATTTTGACAAAAGCACTATCGAACAAGTCCATATCAAGTTCTGTAAACAAACACTAAATACCCCATGGTACACAGAGAACATTGCCTGTAGGGCAGAACTTGGACGGTACCCTTTAAGTATAGACATAAAAGCTTCAATATTTAGTTACTCGCTTAGATTACAGCATAAAACAGTCAACCCTCTATTAAAGGAAGCCTTTCATCACGCAAAAAGTCACAGCCAATTTTTGATGTATTAAATAATGACGAAACTATACGAATGCACTCTATAGGCAATACATCAAGCCAACTACACATTAAGAATGCTCGTTCCTCCATAAAGAATCAGCTTAAAAAGGACTACATTCGAAATTGGCTGAAGGCTCGCAACAACACTTCCGAAGGCTCTAGAGAGAAATTTACACACAAAGAAGTCAAATTCGACTACCAATTGGAAGACTATCTCAAAACTATCAGAAACCCAGCACATAGAATAAGTATGACAAAATTGCGTCTGGGGGTTCATAGCTTGCGAATACAGACTGGGAAATACGAAAATAGAGGTGCACCAATCCCAGTAGATGGAAGAACGTGTTTAGTCTGCAATAGAGGCTATATAGAAGATGAGCGGCACTTCTTGATGTATTGCCCAGGGTACGATAACATTAGAAATGAGCTCCATTCTCTCCTTTCAACACACGATGTTGTTTTCAAAAGCCTTAATGATGAGGATAAAATTAGGTATTTACTTACCCTAGAAAACGAAAGCACTTCAAAGATAATAGGTAAATACACATATTTAATGTTTCAGAAGAGAAAAGACTTCCTAAATGCAAAATAATTAAAATAATAATTTTATACCAATTGTATTACAAGTAATTGTATGATCTTTTAGTTAATTAGTTATTCAAGTAGATATCATCACCTTTATTGTAACGAGACCGATACCTCCCTTTGGAGAGTAAAGCGCAATAAAGATTTACTGTTTACTGTTTACTGTTTTACTCACTCACTCACTCACTCACTTACTTACTTACTTACTTACTTACTTACTTACTTACTTACTTACTTACTTAATCATATATGAGCTGCGAATATGAAATCAAGTGAAGCTATGATTTTCGCAGTTATGAACGCAATTTTTACAATTGCGTAGAGAAGCCTGAAAAATTCAGGACTTTAACGGGGTTTGAACCCGTGACCTCGCGATTCCGGTGAGACGCTCTAACCAACTGAGCTATGAAGCCATTGACGTTGAGAGCTGGTTATTTGTGGCTTCTAATGGTCCCGTGAGGAATGAATCAATGATGAAATGGTATATGAAATGAATAATTTATGAACTGCGGATATGAAATCAAGTGAAGCTTTGATCTTCGCAGTTAAGAACGCGATTTTTATAATTGCGTAGAGAAGCTTGACCAGATCCCAAGGTCATTGGCTTCATAGCTCAGTTGGTTAGAGTGTCGCGCCGGAATTGCGAGGTCACGGGTTCAAACCCCGTTGAAGTCCTGAATTTCTCTACGCAAAAAAATTGCCGTTGAAGTCCTGAATTGTAAAAGTTGCGTTCATAACTGCTTTACTTGATGTCATCAATGTTACCTGGTAGACACATCAGTTTTCCCAGGGTAGACACCAGCTTGCCTGTAGAAGAATTATGATTAGCTACAGAGCTACAGAGAGGCATGAGGGGAAAACAAGTACCGGTGAGGTTTGTTATGACGTTTTAAGTACACCTAGATGCTCCATAAAGCGTATACTGGGTTGCCTGTGGTACGTGTTACACAAAAACAGAAGGCACTGAATTGGGTGGTATTGAACGGCAGCGTTTCAGTTAATTTTTTCAAGTGGGGCGTTATTAAGACCATTTGATGGTCACCCACATGTCGCGCCAGCACAGGCCCTTCACGTTCACACTTTTAATTGTTTTGTAACGTCCTGTCCCGTTCTGAGGTCTTTAGTTTTTAAGCTTTGGTAATAAATTCATTTTAAAGATAACAAAACACGCTCTTGAGTAAGATTCATTCGTTTCGTCTTTAAATAAATACTATTAGTCTGCAACAAAAAAAACTGTAAATTGGTCTGATGGACATTTTCCACCATGTCATGGATGTCTTGCAGTTGCACTTAGCAATCGTTTATTGCACAGACTAAGAAAGGACTGAAGATGTTGTTTCCGCTTCATAATTCCTCCTCTTGTTAGCCTAATCTGATGCAAGGCAAACATTGCTTGGCTTTACGTTTGCAGCAAACAATACCGTAAAAGCCAGGAGTTAACAGAAAAAGAAAATAGAAAAACAAAGTCTTATATATAACTCTGAATCAAATTCTCATCTAAAGATTAATGACAATCGATCGTAAAAAAACACGAAAATTTCGGCAGTCTCTGGCTTTTATGAATGAATGGAACGGTCATGATGTTTTGTCAAAAGGAAGCAACTGATCACGTGCAAGGCAACCATAAAGGTGCATGTGATCACCTTGTGTCAACTGAATGAACTACGGGAAAGAATGTTAATCGTTCGTTGTTTCCAGAGTAAAACAACGTACTTTTTAGCCAAGAAACTTGCGTCTTTGGTTTTTAATTTTGTAATATTTTACTGAATATTTACATTTCATCTGTCGGTCAGGAAGCCTTCATTGTCGGGTTTCTGAGAAACGTATCTGTTTTGACTTCAGGGTGAACTATTTACACAATTGCGAGGTTGAGCGGCCATGTAATTGAAAATCTGAACATCTGTGAGATACAAAAACAGACTTGCAAATTATCCCAAATCACAATGCTGACAAGCACAAAAGCAGAAGAAATGGTTAATAAATATGAAGATTGTTCCTATCTGACTGTTTTTGTGTTAGAGTAGAGGGATATATTGTCACGCAAATGATGTAATTTTATGACACTCCAAACTCGCAAAAAGCTAGAGTTTCATGTAAAGAATCTTCGCACTAGTAAGTAGTAGCAATAAATTGGATTAACCAGGGAGTTAAAGAAATATTTTTGCCTTCCCAAATAAACTTCATTGTACACTACAATGACAAAATCATTTGTCAGAGAAACAAAATACCTGTCTCCTCGCGTATCACATTTCAACGCACGTATGCAAATTTTAACTCATTTTCATCGCGTCCTGATTCCTGCAAAATTTTTCCTCTTTCAAATATGAACAAAAATATTATTTCTCGTCAAGCGTTGCATCTTTTATGTTCAAATAACCGCTAAAAATCAAGATTTTTTAACGATCTATCCGTAGATATTTTTTTTCATAATTTAATATTCTCTGTCAAAAATTGCACAACAATCAAAACACAAAAATAGCAACGCACGCAACAAATTTAGTTGCAAATCTTTCTGTATTCGTTAGCAATCACCCTTTCAAATTTCAGAGAAATCAACCAGTCCGTGCATATTTTTGGAGTTTTTCGCAATGGGATGTCAAAGGGCCAGGTGGATGTTATGCATAATCGGGCAATCAAGTTGCGCGTGTGACCCTTTATAAACATTTTTTTTTCTTCACAAAATGTTTCCGAATCGTCAAGTATCACCACAGAAGACAAGAACATCATTCTAAGAGCTTATTCTATGCAAAAAGTAGGTTCTTTCTGGAGGTAATTTTGAGACTGGAAATCAAGTTTACGGCAGACTATAAATACAAACTCAGGAGGCATGGTATATTTAATTAAGTTAACAAAACAGAAAGACGCTAACCTCATTTTGACACGAAAATGCTTTACTATTGCCATTAAAAGTATCCGGTAGCTCGCATATTACAAAACATGATGAATTCATAAAGGCCACCTTTTTTTGAAACAAACAACCTATTTGCCAATGTTTTTTGAAACAAACAACCTATTTGCTCTTAGAGGCAAAACCCTTCCTATTTCATTACGTGCGTCAAGACAAGAAACTCAATCGTGTCAAATTACCGTAGGCAATTGCAACAAAATAAATTTCAGGATCGAACCCTTTCGACCAAGAACCTTTTCCTTGAATAATGAAGAAAAAAATAGACGACAAGCTTTCATTCCAACAATTCTTGGCTGTCACATTTTTTTTTTACCTGAAGACTGTGCAGAGTCGAGTACAAATAATACAAATAACCAGACAACAGAAATGACAGATCCACTTAAGGTGTTCGATTCCTTCTCTGTCTTTGTTGAACCCATAAGTTACCAGAGAATTTAAAGAAAGCTATACCATGCCCAGTATAGATTAACTGTTTTCTTTTCTTTTGTTTTTGTTTTCGTTTTTTGTTTATTACGTCGTAATAGCGCAAGGGCTACTTTCAAGAAAAAAGTATGTTCATTGCCTTTAATAAAAAGCAACCTGGCATTTCATTCTGGTTGCAAGCATGAAAATGGTTTAAAAACTTCCCTAATCACGGAGGATATGAGCTGTAGAAACATGCTTGTAATAGTGTAATAAAGTTCTTGGCCTTTAGCACTCACTGTAACTGAGTGTTGAAAATGAAAAATGCAAGAGTAACTTGTTCGTCGTATTGGCATAAAAGCTAAGAGGCGTTCACTACTTACGATAACGAATGTTAAGGAGAGTGATAGAGTTCCCATAAGTGAGCCTTGAAAACGTCATTATAGAGTAATGTAATAAACAAACTTTTATTACTCAGAATAACCGAACATTGCAAATGAAGAGTATAATTTATGGATACTCAGTCATAATGGCGTAATAATGTATAAATACGCCTCACTGAGCATAACGTAATAAGGTAATAAGCTTTTCTGTACTCACAACAATCAAGCATTGAATGAACTGTAAGGATACTCTGTAATGTAATGAGAGTTCTTTTTAGTACTCACGATAACCGAGTCATGACTTAGTATGTATGAATTCAGACTCAGCATAATGCTATTCTCCTAAGCAAATGTCAACTGACAGCAGCTATAAACACTCTTAAAAACTACTTTACCTCAGCAAGTGCCATACTTGCCAAACAGGCTAATTGTGACAACAACCTCAAAGCCTGTTGGTCCTCTCCCCTAGCCTTGCGCTATGAGACAACAATTATGTGACGCCATGGTATAAGACAAAATATACAGCAAATTAAAGTATAATTTTATTCCAGAGCAAACCGAAATAAAAGATATTCTGAGAGTACTCTACCGAAGTATCAGCCTTGTAGTTCAAGCAAGCAAGGTATTTCTGAGGAAAATAGTTAGCAGACTGAAAAGGAGATATGAAGCAGAAGTAAGTGGAGAGCAAACAGGCTTTGTTGTGGACAAGGAAACAAATTAGCAAATCACGAACTGGTGTATTATCGTGAGTGCTAAAGCCTTTCATTGCACTTAGGTCATGCCCAACTATGGAACATAATGGTTGTAATGTTTTCTTTTTCACTGGATGGAGATGTGCTAAAGGATTTAACATGAACCTTTTCAGTGAGTACATCTTTGGGGGATACTCAGTGACTAGATATAGGAAGATCAGGCACAAGACAAGGCTGTGTGCTGTCTCCTTGTTCGATATTTATTCTGAAGAAATAATTATGACAACCACAATAGATGGAAAACCACAAGTAATTAGTATCAGCAGCCACACAATGTTAACAATTTGCATTTTGCAAATGACATTACCCAGTTTTGCAGTGCATGATAGGACTCCCTGAATTAACCCTCTCTAGTCCGTAAGAAAGGCAAGTGAAGAGAGAGACATTCTGCTAAACACCATAAAAACAGATATTATGATGATAGGCAATGAGGGAGTTAGTGAGGATGATTTCCGGTTTCATCACTGGTTACTGTATATAAGAAGTCAAGGAAGTTATAAAGAGCTGGGATCAGAATCCAAGGTAACCTTAAGATACGATTCGGAGAATAATCGTTCTGGCAAGAGCCACAGTACAAATGTTAGGCACAATTTGGAAAAAGCAGAGGAATTAACATCAAGCTGAAGGTATTCTTACTTAGAGCTCTAGATAGCCTTCCAATAGCAACTTACGGATCGGAGTCTTTTATGTTAAAGGGAGATGGTAAGGAGAAATAAAAGGTGTTATGGAAAACAGCTTGAAGTTAATCCTGGGAAGAACACAGAACAAATGAATGGTACAACGATATTGAACCCTATAGCAACTAGAAAGATGAGAATGTTCAGCCCTGTCAGGAGGAAAGGAGGACTAGAAAATAACTGAATTATCCTAGGGAACTATCCCTTAAGAGGAAAAGAGGAACACCAAGGAAAGCCTATAATAGGATGAAGCCAAAAAAAGGACTGATGAACTAGCAATGCAACAAGCATCATCTGACGGGGAGAGAGGGAGAGAGACTTGCAACTATACATTTGCAAAGCCTTGTTGAATGGCCGAGCTAAATGTATAAAAAGAAACGGTCAAGATTTTTAACCTGATTAACCAAAAGCACTTTCCGAAACAACGCCTTTGCACTGCATGTATAACTGTTTTGAATTGTCAAGGTGGGTTAGACAAGCTTTCCCTACTTATTTGAACGGCTTACTAGTAAGATCAGGCAAGATAAAGAAATAGACATAAGGTTTCCCATAAAGAATTAAAATGAAGTCCATTCCCCAATTATACCACCACGTTTCCATGGTTATTGTCAGTAATATATGTTTTGAGATTTGGTTAGAAAAGCAATCACAGGGAAACTCTTCTGTTTGTTTCTTATGAGTGTCGATAATAATGATATTAAGATCAAAGTTAGTTAAACTAGTGCAAACGTTAGACACGATTCTAAACAGCTGGGGTCTCTCTTTCTTGCCAGATTTCTCACTCCCTTGGGATTTCTATCTGCGACAGTATATGTGTAGCTCCACTCTTGATACTTCTAATAACTGCATTCAAGCTGTCAACTTGATCATTTTTTAATTTATCTGAACGAAAAAAAGGAAAAAATAAACTGCAACGTTATTTTATTAGACTAAGTGATGCCAGAGGTTTAATATGCGGTGTTGCTAAAACAAAGATGAGGGCGAGGGTGAGTATCTTCCACGACATAGATATTTTCTAATGAGGCAAACGAAAGTATTAATGCAAAAAAATAAAAAATAAATGTCTATTCTGTCAAAATAATTTGTGCTCAGTTGTGATAAATTATGATGAAAGAAACAGCGGGTTTCTGACTTGCTTGCTTCCGATTAGATATCAAATAGTCAAACTAGTCCTGTACTGTTTCACGATCCCTTTATTGGAAATACTTGAGGGGGTGGCACTTAACTACAAAAAGACAGTGGTTGCTAAGGAGGCTTTTTTAGTGAAAGAGCCCTACAAAAAGGTTGCATTGATGCTTCAATGAAGTAACTTTTCCATGGAAATCTGACATCACTTCGGTCAGAAGGTGCATGCACAACTAGTCCCAGTTCTCTGCTGTGCATTTGAGGAGGCAGTGTGGCCCAGTGGTTAGGACGCTTGCCTTGAGATCTGGAGATCCTGGCTTCAAGACCCGATCTGACCACTGGTTGAATTTGTTCGATCGTGGTAGTCCCTGGTTCAACGTCCTAGCTGCACTTGTAAATAGCCAACTGGTTTGCCTCCGGCCAGTTGGGATTCTTAACAGTTTTAGTTGATTGTGTTTCTTAAGTTGATTGTGTTTCATTGGCCCCAAAAAGCCCCTATGGGGAGGGGTCAATAAGTATGTATTGCACTGTATTTTATTTCACTAAAAAAAAAAAAAAAAAAAAAAAACAGGTAAACGCCCAGCAAACGAAAGGAAGAGGTGTTTTTTTCACCGGATGGAAATTGTCCCATGATTTTTCGTAAACTGTAGCATGGAATTTCTATTTGCAAAAAAATGGAAACTGATAATTTGAGAAGTGTATCAAAGGAGGGCCTTATGACACCATTTTTTTTTTGGATATAATTTCTATTAAAACCCATGCTACATATTTTGTGTTAGAATGTTCTCGTATCTTTTGTGTTAGAATTTGTGAAAAACATACATTGTAGTTAACTCACTGAGGTTTAGACATTTTCCGTTTTGGTCACGTGATTTAGCTAATATGGTTGTGAGTCAAACACACAAAGGAATGTTAACTAGAACACAGTTGGCAAAAAAACGTATCACTGTAGAGTTAAAGGAATTCGAAAATGACTATTTGAAGGGGTCCATACCAAGGGGTTTGGTAGTTAAGAGCCAATCCCCTGAAGTCTAAGCTCAAATGCGATCAATCAAAAACAGATAACCCATTCCTAACTCACCTTCACCCTCACCATCATCCTCACCCTTGAGAATATCCTCACCCTCGTTGTAGCAAACGCCAGAGGTTTATACATGCCTACTTTAGCTGAATATTATCGTTATATCAATGAGATAGAGTTGAATTTCCCGACTTCTAATGGCCTATGAAGAACAACAACAGGAAACAAACATCTGTTATTTATCACCAACAAACTGACAAGCGGGAGAGGAAAAAGACAACCAATAACTTATGTAAGGTAAAAGCCCGCCTGGAAAATACAGTTCTTAACTAAAAAGCACTCTTGCTGGGAGATAACCAGGTTTTATTCTAACAAACCCCAATTAATTTTTGCTCAGTTTATTGGTACTCTATGGAGGAGCGATAAAGTCATGCCAGACTTTACACACATTTCTTGTTTCACGATTGTAATTTCCTTTTCAGCCCTCACAGTGACAATTATAGTGTGAAACTTGACAGCCAAAGAACTAAGTGTAGTCCTCAAGTGTCCCATAACTGTGAATAATTGATTGGTTTTTAACTATGTACGAGCTCAAATTCGAATTTCTCAATGTCTATTTAGACAAACTCGAAGCATAACAAATCGGGCAGTAGCTATAGGGTTCTACAAGGAGGTGCAGGCAAGTCAGTGTGGGTGAGTGCATCTAATCCTCCCGTGGCGAAGTACCGATCTTCCTTAATGGCAAGCTGCGCCACACTAGGAATAATAGTAGGGAAATTACCAGGAGAACTTACAAAACGATATCAGGACA
>NW_027179568.1:0-1376 GCF_036669935.1 Montipora foliosa | reverse complement strand
ACCATAGTTCAGTCACCGAACTATGGTGTACTACAGTTGTAGCTATATATATGTACATATACATATATGTGATTATGTAATATACATTTATCATTTATATGTATAGATACAAACTAACTTAGCAGGCTATCATTCATCCCTCCAATGGTTCCATGTGCATTTAGGTGATGGCCTGTGCATTTCTCGCGCGGCCTTTCTGGCAGCACCTTGACCTAAATCAGCGCTGGAACTGTTGATGATTGCGATTGTCCAATGCACAGGAGATACGTTCGGGTAAACACACATAGGGTGGTTTAGTGGAGACTATCATGAAACATACCCTCTGGTAAACTGACATAACTATGGAAAGATCCGCCAGTTTTGTTGGGAAACCTCCTGAAATGGCCATGTTCAATAGCTATGTTGGTTACCAGGGGATAATACATAGGGGATAAATCATGCAAAATCACAATTCATGAACTGGGACTGCCTGTCAAACAACGTTGCGTATACATGGGAGGACGTTGTGGGCTTTGAAAGGTTTTGAACTCCGCACAATCGCTCAAGCAAACCGGACCGAAATGGCCCTTCAAAGGCCTTCTCAAGCTGCAGATTATCGAAATTCTTCAGAAAAAAACGTCATGTAATATCATGTAACTAAGAATTCAGCTATAGTCAAAAGTATTGTAGACTTCCCCAGATTAAGGATTACCCCACATTGGGGAGTTGTCATCGATTCATGACCACGGACTCATAATCAGGCAGGATGACCATGGCACAGCTGCAGGGGCAATCTGGTTGGGAACAACCCGATTGTTTACGTACATCAACGGTGGCTACCTACGGTTCTAAACTTGGTAAACTTGGTAATTGTAAACTAGGTAAACTATGGTATACTGGTTCTTTTACTTCTGTTATGATAGTTTACATAGTTCATGTGATGGGTACAACTCTGTTTGGCTCCGCATTGACTGTGCCGGCATGTCCGTACGGATCCTGAGATGACCTCCCAAATAGAAAAACCCTGATCCGTAGATCTTAGTTCAGAATTCGAATGACGGCTTAAGTCATTGGAACATCTTATGTGGTTAAAACAATGTCATGGTCACCATCCCCAAATTCGATCAAATTCGCCAATATTTTACAGGTGGTACAAACCCAGTCATATGTTCACCATTATATATATATATATATATATTTTACTGGGTATTCGCCAATATATATATATATATATATCTATGGTCACCATTCCCAGTCATGGCTACTTTATGACCCAGGCCATGAGGTCTTCAGCGATCGATGCCAGCAACACCATGTGACATGGGCTGGTGGGTAGCTGGTGGCCACGAAAATGATGGGAAGATCATGGGAAGATCATGGGACATACCAGTGACATA
>NW_027179567.1:0-30116 GCF_036669935.1 Montipora foliosa | reverse complement strand
TTTAGCCTTCCGAAGTTTGCTCAAAAAATCGGCCATTTCTGAACATTTTCCCTTGGTCCCCCCTTTGCCATTTGGCAAAAAACCAGGTATTAAGACACTTTTACAAAAACTGTCATTTCTCGTCTAATAGGTGTTTTTTCATCCGGTTTTTTGCATAAATGAAATCTAGGATAGTTTAGCTTTCCATCCATACTAATTAGGCTATGATACGACTTGTATTTCCTATTTTTTTAGCCTTCCGAAGTTTGCTCAAAAAATCGGCCATTTCTGAACATTTTCCCTTGGTCCCCCCTTTGCCATTTGGCAAAAAACCGCGGTTTGCGACACTTTTACAAAAACTGTCATTTCTCGTCTAATAGGTGTTTTTTCATCCGGTTTTTTGCATAAATGAAATCTAGGATAGTTTAGCTTTCCATCCATACTAATTAGGCTATGATACGACTTGTATTTCCTATTTTTTAGCCTTCCGAAGTTTGCTCAAAAAATCGGCCATTTCTGAACATTTTCCCTTGGTCCCCCCTTTGCCATTTGGCAAAAAACCGCGGTTTGCGACACTTTTACAAAAACTGTCATTTCTCGTCTAATAGTTTTTTTTTCATCCGGTTTTTTGCATAAATGAAATCTAGGATAGTTTAGCTTTCCATCCATACTAATTAGGCTATGATACGACTTGTATTTCCTATTTTTTTAGCCTTCCGAAGTTTGCTCAAAAATCGGCCATTTCTGAACATTTTCCCTTGGTCCCCCCTTTGCCATTTGGCAAAAAACCGCGGTTTTCGACACTTTTACAAAAACTGTCATTTCTCGTTTAATAGGTGTTTTTTTTATCCGGTTTTTTGCATAAATGAAATCTAGGATAGTTTAGCTTTCCATCCATACTAATTAGGCTATGATACGACTTGTATTTCCTATTTTTTTAGCCTTCCGAAGTTTGCTCAAAAATAGGCCATTTCTGAACATTTTCCCTTGGTCCCCCCTTTGCCATTTGGCAAAAAACCGCGGTTTGCGACACTTTTACAAAAACTGTCATTTCTCGTCTAATAGGTGTTTTTTCATCCGGTTTTTTGCATAAATGAAATCTAGGATAGTTTAGCTTTCCATCCATACTAATTAGGCTATGATACGACTTGTATTTCCTATTTTTTTAGCCTTCCGAAGTTTGCTCAAAAAATCGGCCATTTCTGAACATTTTCCCTTGGTCCCCCCTTTGCCATTTGGCAAAAAACCGCGGTTTGCGACACTTTTACAAAACTGTCATTTCTCGTCTAATAGGTGTTTTTTCATCCGGTTTTTTGCATAAATGAAATCTAGGATAGTTTAGCTTTCCATCCATACTAATTAGGCTATGATACGACTTGTATTTCCTATTTTTTTAGCCTTCCGAAGTTTGCTCAAAAAATCGGCCATTTCTGAACATTTTCCCTTGGTCCCCCCTTTGCCATTTGGCAAAAAACCGCGGTTTGCGACACTTTTACAAAAACTGTCATTTCTCGTCTAATAGGTGTTTTTTCATCCGGTTTTTGCATAAATGAAATCTAGGATAGTTTAGCTTTCCATCCATACTAATTAGGCTATGATACGACTTGTATTTCCTATTTTTTTAGCCTTCCGAAGTTTGCTCAAAAATAGGCCATTTCTGAACATTTTCCCTTGGTCCCCCCTTTGCCATTTGGCAAAAAACCGCGGTTTGCGACACTTTTACAAAAACTGTCATTTCTCGTCTAATAGGTGTTTTTTCATCCGGTTTTTTGCATAAATGAAATCTAGGATAGTTTAGCTTTCCATCCATACTAATTAGGCTATGATACGACTTGTATTTCCTATTTTTTTAGCCTTCCGAAGTTTGCTCAAAAAATCGGCCATTTCTGAACATTTTCCCTTGGTCCCCCCTTTGCCATTTGGCAAAAAACCGCGGTTTGCGACACTTTTACAAAAACTGTCATTTCTCGTCTAATAGGTGTTTTTTCATCCGGTTTTTTGCATAAATGAAATCTAGGATAGTTTAGCTTTCCATCCATACTAATTAGGCTATGATACGACTTGTATTTCCTATTTTTTTAGCCTTCCGAAGTTTGCTCAAAAATCGGCCATTTCTGAACATTTTCCCTTGGTCCCCCCTTTGCCATTTGGCAAAAAACCGCGGTTTGCGACACTTTTACAAAAACTGTCATTTCTCGTCTAATAGGTGTTTTTTCATCCGTTTTTTTGCATAAATGAAATCTAGGATAGTTTAGCTTTCCATCCATACTAATTAGGCTATGATACGACTTGTATTTCCTATTTTTTAGCCTTCCGAAGTTTGCTCAAAAAATCGGCCATTTCTGAACATTTTCCCTTGGTCCCCCTTTGCCATTTGGCAAAAAACCGCGGTTTGCGACACTTTTACAAAAACTGTCATTTCTCGTCTAATAGGTGTTTTTTCATCCGGTTTTTTGCATAAATGAAATCTAGGATAGTTTAGCTTTCCATCCATACTAATTAGGCTATGATACGACTTGTATTTCCTATTTTTTTAGCCTTCCGAAGTTTGCTCAAAAAATCGGCCATTTCTGAACATTTTCCCTTGGTCCCCCCTTTGCCATTTGGCAAAAAACCGCGGTTTGCGACACTTTTACAAAAACTGTCATTTCTCGTCTAATAGGTGTTTTTTCATCCGGTTTTTTGCATAAATGAAATCTAGGATAGTTTAGCTTTCCATCCATACTAATTAGGCTATGATACGACTTGTATTTCCTATTTTTTTAGCCTTCCGAAGTTTGCTCAAAAAATCGGCCATTTCTGAACATTTTCCCTTGGTCCCCCCTTTGCCATTTGGCAAAAAACCGCGGTTTGCGACACTTTTACAAAAACTGTCATTTCTCGTCTAATAGGTGTTTTTTCATCCGGTTTTTTGCATAAATGAAATCTAGGATAGTTTAGCTTTCCATCCATACTAATTAGGCTATGATACGACTTGTATTTCCTATTTTTTTAGCCTTCCGAAGTTTGCTCAAAAAATCGGCCATTTCTGAACATTTTCCCTTGGTCCCCCCTTTGCCATTTGGCAAAAAACCGCGGTTTGCGACACTTTTACAAAAACTGTCATTTCTCGTCTAATAGGTTATTTTTCATCCGGTTTTTTGCATAAATGAAATCTAGGATAGTTTAGCTTTCCATCCATACTAATTAGGCTATGATACGACTTGTATTTCCTATTTTTTTAGCCTTCCGAAGTTTGCTCAAAAAATCGGCCATTTCTGAACATTTTCCCTTGGTCCCCCCTTTGCCATTTGGCAAAAAACCGCGGTTTGCGACACTTTTACAAAAACTGTCATTTCTCGTCTAATAGGTGTTTTTTCATCCGGTTTTTTGCATAAATGAAATCTAGGATAGTTTAGCTTTCCATCCATACTAATTAGGCTATGATACGACTTGTATTTCCTATTTTTTTAGCCTTCCGAAGTTTGCTCAAAAAATCGGCCATTTCTGAACATTTTCCCTTGGTCCCCCCTTTGCCATTTGGCAAAAAACCGCGGTTTGCGACACTTTTACAAAAACTGTCATTTCTCGTCTAATAGGTGTTTTTTCATCCGGTTTTTTGCATAAATGAAATCTAGGATAGTTTAGCTTTCCATCCATACTAATTAGGCTATGATACGACTTGTATTTCCTATTTTTTTAGCCTTCCGAAGTTTGCTCAAAAAATCGGCCATTTCTGAACATTTTCCCTTGGTCCCCCCTTTGCCATTTGGCAAAAAACCGCGGTTTGCGACACTTTTACAAAAACTGTCATTTCTCGTCTAATAGGTGTTTTTTCATCCGGTTTTTTGCATAAATGAAATCTAGGATAGTTTAGCTTTCCATCCATACTAATTAGGCTATGATACGACTTGTATTTCCTATTTTTTTAGCCTTCCGAAGTTTGCTCAAAAAATCGGCCATTTCTGAACATTTTCCCTTGGTCCCCCCTTTGCCATTTGGCAAAAAACCGCGGTTTGCGACACTTTTACAAAAACTGTCATTTCTCGTCTAATAGGTGTTTTTTCATCCGGTTTTTTGCATAAATGAAATCTAGGATAGTTTAGCTTTCCATCCATACTAATTAGGCTATGATACGACTTGTATTTCCTATTTTTTTAGCCTTCCGAAGTTTGCTCAAAAAATCGGCCATTTCTGAACATTTTCCCTTGGTCCCCCCTTTGCCATTTGGCAAAAAACCGCGGTTTGCGACACTTTTACAAAAACTGTCATTTCTCGTCTAATAGGTGTTTTTTCATCCGGTTTTTTGCATAAATGAAATCTAGGATAGTTTAGCTTTCCATCCATACTAATTAGGCTATGATACGACTTGTATTTCCTATTTTTTTAGCCTTCCGAAGTTTGCTCAAAAAATCGGCCATTTCTGAACATTTTCCCTTGGTCCCCCCTTTGCCATTTGGCAAAAAACCGCGGTTTGCGACACTTTTACAAAAACTGTCATTTCTCGTCTAATAGGTGTTTTTTCATCCGGTTTTTTGCATAAATGAAATCTAGGATAGTTTAGCTTTCCATCCATACTAATTAGGCTATGATACGACTTGTATTTCCTATTTTTTTAGCCTTCCGAAGTTTGCTCAAAAAATCGGCCATTTCTGAACATTTTCCCTTGGTCCCCCCTTTGCCATTTGGCAAAAAACCGCGGTTTGCGACACTTTTACAAAAACTGTCATTTCTCGTCTAATAGGTGTTTTTTCATCCGGTTTTTTGCATAAATGAAATCTAGGATAGTTTAGCTTTCCATCCATACTAATTAGGCTATGATACGACTTGTATTTCCTATTTTTTTAGCCTTCCGAAGTTTGCTCAAAAAATCGGCCATTTCTGAACATTTTCCCTTGGTCCCCCCTTTGCCATTTGGCAAAAAACCGCGGTTTGCGACACTTTTACAAAAACTGTCATTTCTCGTCTAATAGGTGTTTTTTCATCCGGTTTTTTGCATAAATGAAATCTAGGATAGTTTAGCTTTCCATCCATACTAATTAGGCTATGATACGACTTGTATTTCCTATTTTTTTAGCCTTCCGAAGTTTGCTCAAAAAATCGGCCATTTCTGAACATTTTCCCTTGGTCCCCCCTTTGCCATTTGGCAAAAAACCGCGGTTTGCGACACTTTTACAAAAACTGTCATTTCTCGTCTAATAGGTGTTTTTTCATCCGGTTTTTTGCATAAATGAAATCTAGGATAGTTTAGCTTTCCATCCATACTAATTAGGCTATGATACGACTTGTATTTCCTATTTTTTTAGCCTTCCGAAGTTTGCTCAAAAAATCGGCCATTTCTGAACATTTTCCCTTGGTCCCCCCTTTGCCATTTGGCAAAAAACCGCGGTTTGCGACACTTTTACAAAAACTGTCATTTCTCGTCTAATAGGTGTTTTTTCATCCGGTTTTTTGCATAAATGAAATCTAGGATAGTTTAGCTTTCCATCCATACTAATTAGGCTATGATACGACTTGTATTTCCTATTTTTTTAGCCTTCCGAAGTTTGCTCAAAAAATCGGCCATTTCTGAACATTTTCCCTTGGTCCCCCCTTTGCCATTTGGCAAAAAACCGCGGTTTGCGACACTTTTACAAAAACTGTCATTTCTCGTCTAATAGGTGTTTTTTCATCCGGTTTTTTGCATAAATGAAATCTAGGATAGTTTAGCTTTCCATCCATACTAATTAGGCTATGATACGACTTGTATTTCCTATTTTTTTAGCCTTCCGAAGTTTGCTCAAAAAATCGGCCATTTCTGAACATTTTCCCTTGGTCCCCCCTTTGCCATTTGGCAAAAAACCGCGGTTTGCGACACTTTTACAAAAACTGTCATTTCTCGTCTAATAGGTGTTTTTTCATCCGGTTTTTTGCATAAATGAAATCTAGGATAGTTTAGCTTTCCATCCATACTAATTAGGCTATGATACGACTTGTATTTCCTATTTTTTTAGCCTTCCGAAGTTTGCTCAAAAAATCGGCCATTTCTGAACATTTTCCCTTGGTCCCCCCTTTGCCATTTGGCAAAAAACCGCGGTTTGCGACACTTTTACAAAAACTGTCATTTCTCGTCTAATAGGTGTTTTTTCATCCGGTTTTTTGCATAAATGAAATCTAGGATAGTTTAGCTTTCCATCCATACTAATTAGGCTATGATACGACTTGTATTTCCTATTTTTTTAGCCTTCCGAAGTTTGCTCAAAAAATCGGCCATTTCTGAACATTTTCCCTTGGTCCCCCCTTTGCCATTTGGCAAAAAACCGCGGTTTGCGACACTTTTACAAAAACTGTCATTTCTCGTCTAATAGGTGTTTTTTCATCCGGTTTTTTGCATAAATGAAATCTAGGATAGTTTAGCTTTCCATCCATACTAATTAGGCTATGATACGACTTGTATTTCCTATTTTTTTAGCCTTCCGAAGTTTGCTCAAAAAATCGGCCATTTCTGAACATTTTCCCTTGGTCCCCCCTTTGCCATTTGGCAAAAAACCGCGGTTTGCGACACTTTTACAAAAACTGTCATTTCTCGTCTAATAGGTGTTTTTTCATCCGGTTTTTTGCATAAATGAAATCTAGGATAGTTTAGCTTTCCATCCATACTAATTAGGCTATGATACGACTTGTATTTCCTATTTTTTTAGCCTTCCGAAGTTTGCTCAAAAAATCGGCCATTTCTGAACATTTTCCCTTGGTCCCCCCTTTGCCATTTGGCAAAAAACCGCGGTTTGCGACACTTTTACAAAAACTGTCATTTCTCGTCTAATAGGTGTTTTTTCATCCGGTTTTTTGCATAAATGAAATCTAGGATAGTTTAGCTTTCCATCCATACTAATTAGGCTATGATACGACTTGTATTTCCTATTTTTTTAGCCTTCCGAAGTTTGCTCAAAAAATCGGCCATTTCTGAACATTTTCCCTTGGTCCCCCCTTTGCCATTTGGCAAAAAACCGCGGTTTGCGACACTTTTACAAAAACTGTCATTTCTCGTCTAATAGGTGTTTTTTCATCCGGTTTTTTGCATAAATGAAATCTAGGATAGTTTAGCTTTCCATCCATACTAATTAGGCTATGATACGACTTGTATTTCCTATTTTTTTAGCCTTCCGAAGTTTGCTCAAAAAATCGGCCATTTCTGAACATTTTCCCTTGGTCCCCCCTTTGCCATTTGGCAAAAAACCGCGGTTTGCGACACTTTTACAAAAACTGTCATTTCTCGTCTAATTGGTTTTTTTACATCCGGTTTTTTGCATAAATGAAATCTAGGATAGTTTAGCTTTCCATCCATACTAATTAGGCTATGATACGACTTGTATTTCCTATTTTTTTAGCCTTCCGAAGTTTGCTCAAAAAATCGGCCATTTCTGAACATTTTCCCTTGGTCCCCCCTTTGCCATTTGGCAAAAAACCGCGGTTTGCGACACTTTTACAAAAACTGTCATTTCTCGTCTAATAGGTGTTTTTTCATCCGGTTTTTTGCATAAATGAAATCTAGGATAGTTTAGCTTTCCATCCATACTAATTAGGCTATGATACGACTTGTATTTCCTATTTTTTTAGCCTTCCGAAGTTTGCTCAAAAAATCGGCCATTTCTGAACATTTTCCCTTGGTCCCCCCTTTGCCATTTGGCAAAAAACCGCGGTTTGCGACACTTTTACAAAAACTGTCATTTCTCGTCTAATAGGTGTTTTTTCATCCGGTTTTTTGCATAAATGAAATCTAGGATAGTTTAGCTTTCCATCCATACTAATTAGGCTATGATACGACTTGTATTTCCTATTTTTTTAGCCTTCCGAAGTTTGCTCAAAAAATCGGCCATTTCTGAACATTTTCCCTTGGTCCCCCCTTTGCCATTTGGCAAAAAACCGCGGTTTGCGACACTTTTACAAAAACTGTCATTTCTCGTCTAATAGGTGTTTTTTCATCCGGTTTTTTGCATAAATGAAATCTAGGATAGTTTAGCTTTCCATCCATACTAATTAGGCTATGATACGACTTGTATTTCCTATTTTTTTAGCCTTCCGAAGTTTGCTCAAAAAATCGGCCATTTCTGAACATTTTCCCTTGGTCCCCCCTTTGCCATTTGGCAAAAAACCGCGGTTTGCGACACTTTTACAAAAACTGTCATTTCTCGTCTAATAGGTGTTTTTTCATCCGGTTTTTTGCATAAATGAAATCTAGGATAGTTTAGCTTTCCATCCATACTAATTAGGCTATGATACGACTTGTATTTCCTATTTTTTTAGCCTTCCGAAGTTTGCTCAAAAAATCGGCCATTTCTGAACATTTTCCCTTGGTCCCCCCTTTGCCATTTGGCAAAAAACCGCGGTTTGCGACACTTTTACAAAAACTGTCATTTCTCGTCTAATAGGTGTTTTTTCATCCGGTTTTTTGCATAAATGAAATCTAGGATAGTTTAGCTTTCCATCCATACTAATTAGGCTATGATACGACTTGTATTTCCTATTTTTTTAGCCTTCCGAAGTTTGCTCAAAAAATCGGCCATTTCTGAACATTTTCCCTTGGTCCCCCCTTTGCCATTTGGCAAAAAACCGCGGTTTGCGACACTTTTACAAAAACTGTCATTTCTCGTCTAATAGGTGTTTTTTCATCCGGTTTTTTGCATAAATGAAATCTAGGATAGTTTAGCTTTCCATCCATACTAATTAGGCTATGATACGACTTGTATTTCCTATTTTTTTAGCCTTCCGAAGTTTGCTCAAAAAATCGGCCATTTCTGAACATTTTCCCTTGGTCCCCCCTTTGCCATTTGGCAAAAAACCGCGGTTTGCGACACTTTTACAAAAACTGTCATTTCTCGTCTAATAGGTGTTTTTTCATCCGGTTTTTTGCATAAATGAAATCTAGGATAGTTTAGCTTTCCATCCATACTAATTAGGCTATGATACGACTTGTATTTCCTATTTTTTTAGCCTTCCGAAGTTTGCTCAAAAAATCGGCCATTTCTGAACATTTTCCCTTGGTCCCCCCTTTGCCATTTGGCAAAAAACCGCGGTTTGCGACACTTTTACAAAAACTGTCATTTCTCGTCTAATAGGTGTTTTTTCATCCGGTTTTTTGCATAAATGAAATCTAGGATAGTTTAGCTTTCCATCCATACTAATTAGGCTATGATACGACTTGTATTTCCTATTTTTTTAGCCTTCCGAAGTTTGCTCAAAAAATCGGCCATTTCTGAACATTTTCCCTTGGTCCCCCCTTTGCCATTTGGCAAAAAACCGCGGTTTGCGACACTTTTACAAAAACTGTCATTTCTCGTCTAATAGGTGTTTTTTCATCCGGTTTTTTGCATAAATGAAATCTAGGATAGTTTAGCTTTCCATCCATACTAATTAGGCTATGATACGACTTGTATTTCCTATTTTTTTAGCCTTCCGAAGTTTGCTCAAAAAATCGGCCATTTCTGAACATTTTCCCTTGGTCCCCCCTTTGCCATTTGGCAAAAAACCGCGGTTTGCGACACTTTTACAAAAACTGTCATTTCTCGTCTAATAGGTGTTTTTTCATCCGGTTTTTTGCATAAATGAAATCTAGGATAGTTTAGCTTTCCATCCATACTAATTAGGCTATGATACGACTTGTATTTCCTATTTTTTTAGCCTTCCGAAGTTTGCTCAAAAAATCGGCCATTTCTGAACATTTTCCCTTGGTCCCCCCTTTGCCATTTGGCAAAAAACCGCGGTTTGCGACACTTTTACAAAAACTGTCATTTCTCGTCTAATAGGTTTATTTTCATCCGGTTTTTTGCATAAATGAAATCTAGGATAGTTTAGCTTTCCATCCATACTAATTAGGCTATGATACGACTTGTATTTCCTATTTTTTTAGCCTTCCGAAGTTTGCTCAAAAAATCGGCCATTTCTGAACATTTTCCCTTGGTCCCCCCTTTGCCATTTGGCAAAAAACCGCGGTTTGCGACACTTTTACAAAAACTGTCATTTCTCGTCTAATAGGTGTTTTTTCATCCGGTTTTTTGCATAAATGAAATCTAGGATAGTTTAGCTTTCCATCCATACTAATTAGGCTATGATACGACTTGTATTTCCTATTTTTTTAGCCTTCCGAAGTTTGCTCAAAAAATCGGCCATTTCTGAACATTTTCCCTTGGTCCCCCCTTTGCCATTTGGCAAAAAACCGCGGTTTGCGACACTTTTACAAAAACTGTCATTTCTCGTCTAATAGGTGTTTTTTCATCCGGTTTTTTGCATAAATGAAATCTAGGATAGTTTAGCTTTCCATCCATACTAATTAGGCTATGATACGACTTGTATTTCCTATTTTTTTAGCCTTCCGAAGTTTGCTCAAAAAATCGGCCATTTCTGAACATTTTCCCTTGGTCCCCCCTTTGCCATTTGGCAAAAAACCGCGGTTTGCGACACTTTTACAAAAACTGTCATTTCTCGTCTAATAGGTGTTTTTTCATCCGGTTTTTTGCATAAATGAAATCTAGGATAGTTTAGCTTTCCATCCATACTAATTAGGCTATGATACGACTTGTATTTCCTATTTTTTTAGCCTTCCGAAGTTTGCTCAAAAAATCGGCCATTTCTGAACATTTTCCCTTGGTCCCCCCTTTGCCATTTGGCAAAAAACCGCGGTTTGCGACACTTTTACAAAAACTGTCATTTCTCGTCTAATAGGTGTTTTTTCATCCGGTTTTTTGCATAAATGAAATCTAGGATAGTTTAGCTTTCCATCCATACTAATTAGGCTATGATACGACTTGTATTTCCTATTTTTTTAGCCTTCCGAAGTTTGCTCAAAAAATCGGCCATTTCTGAACATTTTCCCTTGGTCCCCCCTTTGCCATTTGGCAAAAAACCGCGGTTTGCGACACTTTTACAAAAACTGTCATTTCTCGTCTAATAGGTGTTTTTTCATCCGGTTTTTTGCATAAATGAAATCTAGGATAGTTTAGCTTTCCATCCATACTAATTAGGCTATGATACGACTTGTATTTCCTATTTTTTTAGCCTTCCGAAGTTTGCTCAAAAAATCGGCCATTTCTGAACATTTTCCCTTGGTCCCCCCTTTGCCATTTGGCAAAAAACCGCGGTTTGCGACACTTTTACAAAAACTGTCATTTCTCGTCTAATAGGTGTTTTTTCATCCGGTTTTTTGCATAAATGAAATCTAGGATAGTTTAGCTTTCCATCCATACTAATTAGGCTATGATACGACTTGTATTTCCTATTTTTTTAGCCTTCCGAAGTTTGCTCAAAAAATCGGCCATTTCTGAACATTTTCCCTTGGTCCCCCCTTTGCCATTTGGCAAAAAACCGCGGTTTGCGACACTTTTACAAAAACTGTCATTTCTCGTCTAATAGGTGTTTTTTCATCCGGTTTTTTGCATAAATGAAATCTAGGATAGTTTAGCTTTCCATCCATACTAATTAGGCTATGATACGACTTGTATTTCCTATTTTTTTAGCCTTCCGAAGTTTGCTCAAAAAATCGGCCATTTCTGAACATTTTCCCTTGGTCCCCCCTTTGCCATTTGGCAAAAAACCGCGGTTTGCGACACTTTTACAAAAACTGTCATTTCTCGTCTAATAGGTGTTTTTTCATCCGGTTTTTTGCATAAATGAAATCTAGGATAGTTTAGCTTTCCATCCATACTAATTAGGCTATGATACGACTTGTATTTCCTATTTTTTTAGCCTTCCGAAGTTTGCTCAAAAAATCGGCCATTTCTGAACATTTTCCCTTGGTCCCCCCTTTGCCATTTGGCAAAAAACCGCGGTTTGCGACACTTTTACAAAAACTGTCATTTCTCGTCTAATAGGTGTTTTTTCATCCGGTTTTTTGCATAAATGAAATCTAGGATAGTTTAGCTTTCCATCCATACTAATTAGGCTATGATACGACTTGTATTTCCTATTTTTTTAGCCTTCCGAAGTTTGCTCAAAAAATCGGCCATTTCTGAACATTTTCCCTTGGTCCCCCCTTTGCCATTTGGCAAAAAACCGCGGTTTGCGACACTTTTACAAAAACTGTCATTTCTCGTCTAATAGGTGTTTTTTCATCCGGTTTTTTGCATAAATGAAATCTAGGATAGTTTAGCTTTCCATCCATACTAATTAGGCTATGATACGACTTGTATTTCCTATTTTTTTAGCCTTCCGAAGTTTGCTCAAAAAATCGGCCATTTCTGAACATTTTCCCTTGGTCCCCCCTTTGCCATTTGGCAAAAAACCGCGGTTTGCGACACTTTTACAAAAACTGTCATTTCTCGTCTAATAGGTGTTTTTTCATCCGGTTTTTTGCATAAATGAAATCTAGGATAGTTTAGCTTTCCATCCATACTAATTAGGCTATGATACGACTTGTATTTCCTATTTTTTTAGCCTTCCGAAGTTTGCTCAAAAAATCGGCCATTTCTGAACATTTTCCCTTGGTCCCCCCTTTGCCATTTGGCAAAAAACCGCGGTTTGCGACACTTTTACAAAAACTGTCATTTCTCGTCTAATAGGTGTTTTTTCATCCGGTTTTTTGCATAAATGAAATCTAGGATAGTTTAGCTTTCCATCCATACTAATTAGGCTATGATACGACTTGTATTTCCTATTTTTTTAGCCTTCCGAAGTTTGCTCAAAAAATCGGCCATTTCTGAACATTTTCCCTTGGTCCCCCCTTTGCCATTTGGCAAAAAACCGCGGTTTGCGACACTTTTACAAAAACTGTCATTTCTCGTCTAATAGGTGTTTTTTCATCCGGTTTTTTGCATAAATGAAATCTAGGATAGTTTAGCTTTCCATCCATACTAATTAGGCTATGATACGACTTGTATTTCCTATTTTTTTAGCCTTCCGAAGTTTGCTCAAAAAATCGGCCATTTCTGAACATTTTCCCTTGGTCCCCCCTTTGCCATTTGGCAAAAAACCGCGGTTTGCGACACTTTTACAAAAACTGTCATTTCTCGTCTAATAGGTGTTTTTTCATCCGGTTTTTTGCATAAATGAAATCTAGGATAGTTTAGCTTTCCATCCATACTAATTAGGCTATGATACGACTTGTATTTCCTATTTTTTTAGCCTTCCGAAGTTTGCTCAAAAAATCGGCCATTTCTGAACATTTTCCCTTGGTCCCCCCTTTGCCATTTGGCAAAAAACCGCGGTTTGCGACACTTTTACAAAAACTGTCATTTCTCGTCTAATAGGTGTTTTTTCATCCGGTTTTTTGCATAAATGAAATCTAGGATAGTTTAGCTTTCCATCCATACTAATTAGGCTATGATACGACTTGTATTTCCTATTTTTTTAGCCTTCCGAAGTTTGCTCAAAAAATCGGCCATTTCTGAACATTTTCCCTTGGTCCCCCCTTTGCCATTTGGCAAAAAACCGCGGTTTGCGACACTTTTACAAAAACTGTCATTTCTCGTCTAATAGGTGTTTTTTCATCCGGTTTTTTGCATAAATGAAATCTAGGATAGTTTAGCTTTCCATCCATACTAATTAGGCTATGATACGACTTGTATTTCCTATTTTTTTAGCCTTCCGAAGTTTGCTCAAAAAATCGGCCATTTCTGAACATTTTCCCTTGGTCCCCCCTTTGCCATTTGGCAAAAAACCGCGGTTTGCGACACTTTTAAAAAATCTGTCATTTCTCGTCTAATAGGTGTTTTTTCATCCGGTTTTTTGCATAAATGAAATCTAGGATAGTTTAGCTTTCCATCCATACTAATTAGGCTATGATACGACTTGTATTTCCTATTTTTTTAGCCTTCCGAAGTTTGCTCAAAAAATCGGCCATTTCTGAACATTTTCCCTTGGTCCCCCCTTTGCCATTTGGCAAAAAACCGCGGTTTGCGACACTTTTACAAAAACTGTCATTTCTCGTCTAATAGGTGTTTTTTCATCCGGTTTTTTGCATAAATGAAATCTAGGATAGTTTAGCTTTCCATCCATACTAATTAGGCTATGATACGACTTGTATTTCCTATTTTTTTAGCCTTCCGAAGTTTGCTCAAAAAATCGGCCATTTCTGAACATTTTCCCTTGGTCCCCCCTTTGCCATTTGGCAAAAAACCGCGGTTTGCGACACTTTTACAAAAACTGTCATTTCTCGTCTAATAGGTGTTTTTTCATCCGGTTTTTTGCATAAATGAAATCTAGGATAGTTTAGCTTTCCATCCATACTAATTAGGCTATGATACGACTTGTATTTCCTATTTTTTTAGCCTTCCGAAGTTTGCTCAAAAAATCGGCCATTTCTGAACATTTTCCCTTGGTCCCCCCTTTGCCATTTGGCAAAAAACCGCGGTTTGCGACACTTTTACAAAAACTGTCATTTCTCGTCTAATAGGTGTTTTTTCATCCGGTTTTTTGCATAAATGAAATCTAGGATAGTTTAGCTTTCCATCCATACTAATTAGGCTATGATACGACTTGTATTTCCTATTTTTTTAGCCTTCCGAAGTTTGCTCAAAAAATCGGCCATTTCTGAACATTTTCCCTTGGTCCCCCCTTTGCCATTTGGCAAAAAACCGCGGTTTGCGACACTTTTACAAAAACTGTCATTTCTCGTCTAATAGGTGTTTTTTCATCCGGTTTTTTGCATAAATGAAATCTAGGATAGTTTAGCTTTCCATCCATACTAATTAGGCTATGATACGACTTGTATTTCCTATTTTTTTAGCCTTCCGAAGTTTGCTCAAAAAATCGGCCATTTCTGAACATTTTCCCTTGGTCCCCCCTTTGCCATTTGGCAAAAAACCGCGGTTTGCGACACTTTTACAAAAACTGTCATTTCTCGTCTAATAGGTGTTTTTTCATCCGGTTTTTTGCATAAATGAAATCTAGGATAGTTTAGCTTTCCATCCATACTAATTAGGCTATGATACGACTTGTATTTCCTATTTTTTTAGCCTTCCGAAGTTTGCTCAAAAAATCGGCCATTTCTGAACATTTTCCCTTGGTCCCCCCTTTGCCATTTGGCAAAAAACCGCGGTTTGCGACACTTTTACAAAAACTGTCATTTCTCGTCTAATAGGTGTTTTTTCATCCGGTTTTTTGCATAAATGAAATCTAGGATAGTTTAGCTTTCCATCCATACTAATTAGGCTATGATACGACTTGTATTTCCTATTTTTTAGCCTTCCGAAGTTTGCTCAAAAAATCGGCCATTTCTGAACATTTTCCCTTGGTCCCCCCTTTGCCATTTGGCAAAAAACCGCGGTTTGCGACACTTTTACAAAAACTGTCATTTCTCGTCTAATAGGTGTTTTTTCATCCGGTTTTTTGCATAAATGAAATCTAGGATAGTTTAGCTTTCCATCCATACTAATTAGGCTATGATACGACTTGTATTTCCTATTTTTTTAGCCTTCCGAAGTTTGCTCAAAAAATCGGCCATTTCTGAACATTTTCCCTTGGTCCCCCCTTTGCCATTTGGCAAAAAACCGCGGTTTGCGACACTTTTACAAAAACTGTCATTTCTCGTCTAATAGGTGTTTTTTCATCCGGTTTTTTGCATAAATGAAATCTAGGATAGTTTAGCTTTCCATCCATACTAATTAGGCTATGATACGACTTGTATTTCCTATTTTTTTAGCCTTCCGAAGTTTGCTCAAAAAATCGGCCATTTCTGAACATTTTCCCTTGGTCCCCCCTTTGCCATTTGGCAAAAAACCGCGGTTTGCGACACTTTTACAAAAACTGTCATTTCTCGTCTAATAGGTGTTTTTTCATCCGGTTTTTTGCATAAATGAAATCTAGGATAGTTTAGCTTTCCATCCATACTAATTAGGCTATGATACGACTTGTATTTCCTATTTTTTTAGCCTTCCGAAGTTTGCTCAAAAAATCGGCCATTTCTGAACATTTTCCCTTGGTCCCCCCTTTGCCATTTGGCAAAAAACCGCGGTTTGCGACACTTTTACAAAAACTGTCATTTCTCGTCTAATAGGATTTTTTTCATCCGGTTTTTTGCATAAATGAAATCTAGGATAGTTTAGCTTTCCATCCATACTAATTAGGCTATGATACGACTTGTATTTCCTATTTTTTTAGCCTTCCGAAGTTTGCTCAAAAAATCGGCCATTTCTGAACATTTTCCCTTGGTCCCCCCTTGCCATTTGGCAAAAAACCGCGGTTTGCGACACTTTTACAAAAACTGTCATTTCTCGTCTAATAGGTGTTTTTTCATCCGGTTTTTTGCATAAATGAAATCTAGGATAGTTTAGCTTTCCATCCATACTAATTAGGCTATGATACGACTTGTATTTCCTATTTTTTTAGCCTTCCGAAGTTTGCTCAAAAAATCGGCCATTTCTGAACATTTTCCCTTGGTCCCCCCTTTGCCATTTGGCAAAAAACCGCGGTTTGCGACACTTTTACAAAAACTGTCATTTCTCGTCTAATAGGTGTTTTTTCATCCGGTTTTTTGCATAAATGAAATCTAGGATAGTTTAGCTTTCCATCCATACTAATTAGGCTATGATACGACTTGTATTTCCTATTTTTTTAGCCTTCCGAAGTTTGCTCAAAAAATCGGCCATTTCTGAACATTTTCCCTTGGTCCCCCCTTTGCCATTTGGCAAAAAACCGCGGTTTGCGACACTTTTACAAAAACTGTCATTTCTCGTCTAATAGGTGTTTTTTCATCCGGTTTTTTGCATAAATGAAATCTAGGATAGTTTAGCTTTCCATCCATACTAATTAGGCTATGATACGACTTGTATTTCCTATTTTTTTAGCCTTCCGAAGTTTGCTCAAAAAATCGGCCATTTCTGAACATTTTCCCTTGGTCCCCCCTTTGCCATTTGGCAAAAAACCGCGGTTTGCGACACTTTTACAAAAACTGTCATTTCTCGTCTAATAGGTGTTTTTTCATCCGGTTTTTTGCATAAATGAAATCTAGGATAGTTTAGCTTTCCATCCATACTAATTAGGCTATGATACGACTTGTATTTCCTATTTTTTTAGCCTTCCGAAGTTTGCTCAAAAATAGGCCATTTCTGAACCATTTCCCTTGGTCCCCCCTTTGCCATTTGGCAAAAAACCGCGGTTTGCGACACTTTTACAAAAACTGTCATTTCTCGTCTAATAGGTGTTTTTTCATCCGGTTTTTTGCATAAATGAAATCTAGGATAGTTTAGCTTTCCATCCATACTAATTAGGCTATGATACGACTTGTATTTCCTATTTTTTTAGCCTTCCGAAGTTTGCTCAAAAAATCGGCCATTTCTGAACATTTTCCCTTGGTCCCCCCTTTGCCATTTGGCAAAAAACCGCGGTTTGCGACACTTTTACAAAAACTGTCATTTCTCGTCTAATAGGTGTTTTTTCATCCGGTTTTTTGCATAAATGAAATCTAGGATAGTTTAGCTTTCCATCCATACTAATTAGGCTATGATACGACTTGTATTTCCTATTTTTTTAGCCTTCCGAAGTTTGCTCAAAAAATCGGCCATTTCTGAACATTTTCCCTTGGTCCCCCTTTGCCATTTGGCAAAAAACCGCGGTTTGCGACACTTTTACAAAAACTGTCATTTCTCGTCTAATAGGTGTTTTTTCATCCGGTTTTTGCATAAATGAAATCTAGGATAGTTTAGCTTTCCATCCATACTAATTAGGCTATGATACGACTTGTATTTCCTATTTTTTTAGCCTTCCGAAGTTTGCTCAAAAAATCGGCCATTTCTGAACATTTTCCCTTGGTCCCCCCTTTGCCATTTGGCAAAAAACCGCGGTTTGCGACACTTTTACAAAAACTGTCATTTCTCGTCTAATAGGTGTTTTTTCATCCGGTTTTTTGCATAGCGCAAATCTAGGATAGTTTAGCTTTCCATCCATACTAATTAGGCTATGATACGACTTGTATTTCCTATTTTTTTAGCCTTCCGAAGTTTGCTCAAAAAATCGGCCATTTCTGAACATTTTCCCTTGGTCCCCCCTTTGCCATTGGCAAAAAACCGCGGTTTGCGACACTTTTACAAAAACTGTCATTTCTCGTCTAATAGGTGTTTTTTCATCCGGTTTTTTGCATAAATGAAATCTAGGATAGTTTAGCTTTCCATCCATACTAATTAGGCTATGATACGACTTGTATTTCCTATTTTTTAGCCTTCCGAAGTTTGCTCAAAAAATCGGCCATTTCTGAACATTTTCCCTTGGTCCCCCCTTTGCCATTTGGCAAAAACCGCGGTTTGCGACACTTTTACAAAAACTGTCATTTCTCGTCTAATAGGTGTTTTTTCATCCGGTTTTTTGCATAAATGAAATCTAGGATAGTTTAGCTTTCCATCCATACTAATTAGGCTATGATACGACTTGTATTTCCTATTTTTTTAGCCTTCCGAGTTTGCTCAAAAAATCGGCCATTTCTGAACATTTTCCCTTGGTCCCCCCTTTGCCATTTGGCAAAAAACCGCGGTTTGCGACACTTTTACAAAAACTGTCATTTCTCGTCTAATAGGTGTTTTTTCATCCGGTTTTTTGCATAAATGAAATCTAGGATAGTTTAGCTTTCCATCCATACTAATTAGGCTATGATACGACTTGTATTTCCTATTTTTTTAGCCTTCCGAAGTTTGCTCAAAAAATCGGCCATTTCTGAACATTTTCCCTTGGTCCCCCCTTTGCCATTTGGCAAAAAACCGCGGTTTGCGACACTTTTACAAAAACTGTCATTTCTCGTCTAATAGGTGTTTTTTCATCCGGTTTTTGCATAAATGAAATCTAGGATAGTTTAGCTTTCCATCCATACTAATTAGGCTATGATACGACTTGTATTTCCTATTTTTTTAGCCTTCCGAAGTTTGCTCAAAAAATCGGCCATTTCTGAACATTTTCCCTTGGTCCCCCCTTTGCCATTTGGCAAAAAACCGCGGTTTGCGACACTTTTACAAAAACTGTCATTTCTCGTCTAATAGGTGTTTTTTCATCCGGTTTTTTGCATAAATGAAATCTAGGATAGTTTAGCTTTCCATCCATACTAATTAGGCTATGATACGACTTGTATTTCCTATTTTTTAGCCTTCCGAAGTTTGCTCAAAAAATCGGCCATTTCTGAACATTTTCCCTTGGTCCCCCCTTTGCCATTTGGCAAAAAAACTGCGGTTTGCGACACTTTTACAAAAACTGTCATTTCTCGTCTAATAGGTGTTTTTCATCCGGTTTTTTGCATAAATGAAATCTAGGATAGTTTAGCTTTCCATCCATACTAATTAGGCTATGATACGACTTGTATTTCCTATTTTTTTAGCCTTCCGAAGTTTGCTCAAAAAATCGGCCATTTCTGAACATTTTCCCTTGGTCCCCCCTTTGCCATTTGGCAAAAAACCGCGGTTTGCGACACTTTTACAAAAACTGTCATTTCTCGTCTAATAGGTGTTTTTTCATCCGGTTTTTTGCATAAATGAAATCTAGGATAGTTTAGCTTTCCATCCATACTAATTAGGCTATGATACGACTTGTATTTCCTATTTTTTTAGCCTTCCGAAGTTTGCTCAAAAAATCGGCCATTTCTGAACATTTTCCCTTGGTCCCCCCTTTGCCATTGGCAAAAAACCGCGGTTTGCGACACTTTTACAAAAACTGTCATTTCTCGTCTAATAGGTGTTTTTTCATCCGGTTTTTTGCATAAATGAAATCTAGGATAGTTTAGCTTTCCATCCATACTAATTAGGCTATGATACGACTTGTATTTCCTATTTTTTTAGCCTTCCGAAGTTTGCTCAAAAAATCGGCCATTTCTGAACATTTTCCCTTGGTCCCCCCTTTGCCATTTGGCAAAAAACCGCGGTTTGCGACACTTTTACAAAAACTGTCATTTCTCGTCTAATAGGTGTTTTTTTTCTCTGTTTTTTTGCATAAATGAAATCTAGGATAGTTTAGCTTTCCATCCATACTAATTAGGCTATGATACGACTTGTATTTCCTATTTTTTAGCCTTCCGAAGTTTGCTCAAAAAATCGGCCATTTCTGAACATTTTCCCTTGGTCCCCCCTTTGCCATTTGGCAAAAAACCGCGGTTTGCGACACTTTTACAAAAACTGTCATTTCTCGTCTAATAGGTGTTTTTTCATCCGGTTTTTTGCATAAATGAAATCTAGATAGTTTAGCTTTCCATCCATACTAATTAGGCTATGATACGACTTGTATTTCCTATTTTTTTAGCCTTCCGAAGTTTGCTCAAAAAATCGGCCATTTCTGATCCATTCCCTTGGTCCCCCCTTTGCCATTTGGCAAAAAACCGCGGTTTGCGACACTTTTACAAAAACTGTCATTTCTCGTCTAATAGGTGTTTTTTCATCCGGTTTTTTGCATAAATGAAATCTAGGATAGTTTAGCTTTCCATCCATACTAATTAGGCTATGATACGACTTGTATTTCCTATTTTTTTAGCCTTCCGAAGTTTGCTCAAAAAATCGGCCATTTCTGAACATTTTCCCTTGGTCCCCCTTTGCCATTTGGCAAAAAACCGCGGTTTGCGACACTTTTACAAAAACTGTCATTTCTCGTCTAATAGGTGTTTTTTCATCGGTATTTTTGCATAAATGAAATCTAGGATAGTTTAGCTTTCCATCCATACTAATTAGGCTATGATACGACTTGTATTTCCTATTTTTTTAGCCTTCCGAAGTTTGCTCAAAAAATCGGCCATTTCTGAACATTTTCCCTTGGTCCCCCCTTTGCCATTTGGCAAAAAACCGCGGTTTGCGACACTTTTACAAAAACTGTCATTTCTCGTCTAATAGGTGTTTTTTCATCCGGTTTTTTGCATAAATGAAATCTAGGATAGTTTAGCTTTCCATCCATACTAATTAGGCTATGATACGACTTGTATTTCCTATTTTTTTAGCCTTCCGAAGTTTGCTCAAAAATCGGCCATTTCTGAACATTTTCCCTTGGTCCCCCCTTTGCCATTTGGCAAAAAACCGCGGTTTGCGACACTTTTACAAAAACTGTCATTTCTCGTCTAATAGGTGTTTTTTCATCCGGTTTTTTGCATAAATGAAATCTAGGATAGTTTAGCTTTCCATCCATACTAATTAGGCTATGATACGACTTGTATTTCCTATTTTTTTAGCCTTCCGAAGTTTGCTCAAAAAATCGGCCATTTCTGAACATTTTCCCTTGGTCCCCCCTTTGCCATTGGCAAAAAACCGCGGTTTGCGACACTTTACAAAAACTGTCATTTGTGGTCTTATAGGTGTTTTTTCATCCGGTTCTATTACATAAATGAAATCTAGGATAGTTTAGCTTTCCATCCATACTAATTAGGCTATGATACGACTTGTATTTCCTATTTTTTTAGCCTTCCGAAGTTTGCTCAAAAAATCGGCCATTTCTGAACATTTTCCCTTGGTCCCCCCTTTGCCATTTGGCAAAAAACCGCGGTTTGCGACACTTTTACAAAAACTGTCATTTCTCGTCTAATAGGTGTTTTTTCATCCGGTTTTTTGCATAAATCTCTAGGATAGTTTAGCTTTCCATCCATACTAATTAGGCTATGATACGACTTGTATTTCCTATTTTTTTAGCCTTCCGAAGTTTGCTCAAAAAATCGGCCATTTCTGAACATTTTCCCTTGGTCCCCCCTTTGCCATTTGGCAAAAAACCGCGGTTTGCGACACTTTTACAAAAACTGTCATTTCTCGTCTAATAGGTGTTTTTTCATCCGGTTTTTTGCATAAATGAAATCTAGGATAGTTTAGCTTTCCATCCATACTAATTAGGCTATGATACGACTTGTATTTCCTATTTTTTTAGCCTTCCGAAGTTTGCTCAAAAAATCGGCCATTTCTGAACATTTTCCCTTGGTCCCCCCTTTGCCATTTGGCAAAAAACCGCGGTTTGCGACACTTTTACAAAAACTGTCATTTCTCGTCTAATAGGTGTTTTTTCATCCGGTTTTTTTGCATAAATGAAATCTAGGATAGTTTAGCTTTCCATCCATACTAATTAGGCTATGATACGACTTGTATTTCCTATTTTTTTAGCCTTCCGAAGTTTGCTCAAAAAATCGGCCATTTCTGAACATTTTCCCTTGGTCCCCCCTTTGCCATTTGGCAAAAAACCGCGGTTTGCGACACTTTTACAAAAACTGTCATTTCTCGTCTAATAGGTTTTTTTTCATCCGGTTTTTTGCATAAATGAAATCTAGGATAGTTTAGCTTTCCATCCATACTAATTAGGCTATGATACGACTTGTATTTCCTATTTTTTTAGCCTTCCGAAGTTTGCTCAAAAAATCGGCCATTTCTGAACATTTTCCCTTGGTCCCCCCTTTGCCATTTGGCAAAAAACCGCGGTTTGCGACACTTTTACAAAAACTGTCATTTCTCGTCTAATAGGTGTTTTTTCATCCGGTTTTTTGCATAAATGAAATCTAGGATAGTTTAGCTTTCCATCCATACTAATTAGGCTATGATACGACTTGTATTTCCTATTTTTTTAGCCTTCCGAAGTTTGCTCAAAAAATCGGCCATTTCTGAACATTTTCCCTTGGTCCCCCTTTGCCATTTGGCAAAAAACCGCGGTTTGCGACACTTTTAACAAAACTGTCATTTCTCGTCTAATAGGTGTTTTTTCATCCGGTTTTTTGCATAAATGAAATCTAGGATAGTTTAGCTTTCCATCCATACTAATTAGGCTATGATACGACTTGTATTTCCTATTTTTTTAGCCTTCCGAAGTTTGCTCAAAAAATCGGCCATTTCTGAACATTTTCCCTTGGTCCCCCCTTTGCCATTTGGCAAAAAACCGCGGTTTGCGACACTTTTACAAAAACTGTCATTTCTCGTCTAATAGGTGTTTTTTCATCCGGTTTTTTGCATAAATGAAATCTAGGATAGTTTAGCTTTCCATCCATACTAATTAGGCTATGATACGACTTGTATTTCCTATTTTTTTAGCCTTCCGAAGTTTGCTCAAAAAATCGGCCATTTCTGAACATTTTCCCTTGGTCCCCCTTTGCCATTTGGCAAAAAACCGCGGTTTGCGACACTTTTACAAAAACTGTCATTTCTCGTCTAATAGGTGTTTTTTCATCCGGTTTTTTTGCATAAATGAATCTAGGATAGTTGTTAGCTTTCCAGCCATACTAATTAGGCTATGATACGACTTGTATTTCCTATTTTTTTAGCCTTCCGAAGTTTGCTCAAAAAATCGGCCATTTCTGAACATTTTCCCTTGGTCCCCCCTTTGCCATTTGGCAAAAAACCGCGGTTTGCGACAATTTACAAAAACTGTCATTTCTCGTCTAATAGGTGTTTTTTCATCCGGTTTTTTGCATAAATGAAATCTAGGATAGTTTAGCTTTCCATCCATACTAATTAGGCTATGATACGACTTGTATTTCCTATTTTTTTAGCCTTCCGAAGTTTGCTCAAAAAATCGGCCATTTCTGAACATTTTCCCTTGGTCCCCCCTTTGCCATTTGGCAAAAACCGCGGTTTGCGACACTTTTACAAAAACTGTCATTTCTCGTCTAATAGGTGTTTTTTCATCCTTTTTTTCTGCATAAATGAAATCTAGGATAGTTTAGCTTTCCATCCATACTAATTAGGCTATGATACGACTTGTATTTCCTATTTTTTTAGCCTTCCGAAGTTTGCTCAAAAAATCGGCCATTTCTGAACATTTTCCCTTGGTCCCCCCTTTGCCATTTGGCAAAAAAACGCGGTTTGCGACACTTTTACAAAAACTGTCATTTCTCGTCTAATAGGTGTTTTTTCATCCGGTTTTTTGCATAAATGAAATCTAGGATAGTTTAGCTTTCCATCCATACTAATTAGGCTATGATACGACTTGTATTTCCTATTTTTTTTGCCTTCCGAAGTTTGCTCAAAAAATCGGCCATTTCTGAACATTTTCCTTGGTCCCCCCTTTGCCATTTGGCAAAAAACCGCGGTTTTGCGACACTTTTACAAAAACTGTCATTTCTCGTCTAATAGGTGTTTTTTCATCGGTTATTTGCATAAATGAAATCTAGGATAGTTTAGCTTTCCATCCATACTAATTAGGCTATGATACGACTTGTATTTGCTATTTTTTAGCCTTCCGAAGTTTGCTCAAAAATCGGCCATTTCTGAACATTTTCCCTTGGTCCCCCCTTTGCCATTTGGCAAAAAACCGCGGTTTGCGACACTTTTACAAAACTGTCATTTCTCGTCTAATAGGTGTTTTTTTTATCCGGTTTTTTGCATAAATGAAATCTAGGATAGTTTAGCTTTCCATCCATACTAATTAGGCTATGATACGACTTGTATTTCCTATTTTTTTAGCCTTCCGAAGTTTGCTCAAAAAATCGGCCATTTCTGAACATTTTCCCTTGGTCCCCCCTTTGCCATTTGGCAAAAAACCGCGGTTTGCGACACTTTTACAAAAACTGTCATTTCTCGTCTAATAGGTGTTTTTTCATCCGGTTTTTTGCATAAATGAAATCTAGGATAGTTTAGCTTTCCATCCATACTAATTAGGCTATGATACGACTTGTATTTCCTATTTTTTTAGCCTTCCGAAGTTTGCTCAAAAAATCGGCCATTTCTGAACATTTTCCCTTGGTCCCCCCTTTGCCATTTGGCAAAAAACCGCGGTTTGCGACACTTTTACAAAAACTGTCATTTCTCGTCTAATAGGTGTTTTTTCATCCGGTTTTTTGCATAAATGAAATCTAGGATAGTTTAGCTTTCCATCCATACTAATTAGGCTATGATACGACTTGTATTTCCTATTTTTTTAGCCTTCCGAAGTTTGCTCAAAAAATCGGCCATTTCTGAACATTTTCCCTTGGTCCCCCCTTTGCCATTTGGCAAAAAACCGCGCTCTTGCGACACTTTTACAAAAACTGTCATTTCTCGTCTAATAGGTGTTTTTTCATCCGGTTTTTTGCATAAATGAAATCTAGGATAGTTTTAGCTTTCCATCCATACTAATTAGGCTATGATACGACTTGTATTTCCTATTTTTTTAGCCTTCCGAAGTTTGCTCAAAAAATCGGCCATTTTCTGACTTTTCCCTTGGTCCCCCTTTGCCATTTGGCAAAAACCGCGGTTTGCGACACTTTTACAAAAACTGTCATTTCTCGTCTAATAGGTGTTTTTTTCATCATCCGGTTTTTTGCATAAATGAAATCTGGATAGTTTAGCTTTCCATCCATACTAATTAGGCTATGATACGACTTGTATTTCCTATTTTTTTAGCCTTCCGAAGTTTGCTCAAAAAATCGGCCATTTCTGAACATTTTCCCTTGGTCCCCCCTTTGCCATTTGGCAAAAAACCGCGGTTTGCGACACTTTTACAAAAACTGTCATTTCTCGTCTAATAGGTTTATATACCTCCGTTTTTTGCATAAATGAAATGTAGGATAGTTTAGCTTTCCATCCATACTAATTAGGCTATGATACGACTTGTATTTCCTATTTTTTTAGCCTTCCGAAGTTTGCTCAAAAAATCGGCCATTTCTGACTTTTCCCTTGGTCCCCCCTTTGCCATTTGGCAAAAACCGCGGTTTTCGACACTTTTGCGAAAACTGTCATTTCTCGTCTAATAGGTGTTTTTTCATCCGGTTTTTTGCATAAATGAAATCTAGGATAGTTTAGCTTTCCATCCATACTAATTAGGCTATGATACGACTTGTATTTCCTATTTTTTTAGCCTTCCGAAGTTTGCTCAAAAAATCGGCCATTTCTGAACATTTTCCCTTGGTCCCCCCTTTGCCATTTGGCAAAAAACCGCGGTTTGCGACACTTTTACAAAAACTGTCATTTCTCGTCTAATAGGTGTTTTTTCATCCGGTTTTTTGCATAAATGTTATCTAGGATATTTTAGCTTTCCATCCATACTAATTAGGCTATGATACGACTTGTATTTCCTATTTTTTTAGCCTTCCGAAGTTTGCTCAAAAAATCGGCCATTTCTGAACATTTTCCCTTGGTCCCCCCTTTGCCATTTGGCAAAAAACCGCGGTTTGCGACACTTTTACAAAAACTGTCATTTCTCGTCTAATAGGTGTTTTTTCATCCGGTTTTTTGCATAAATGAAATCTAGGATAGTTTAGCTTTCCATCCATACTAATTAGGCTATGATACGACTTGATATTCCTATTTTTTTAGCCTTCCGAAGTTTGCTCAAAAAATCGGCCATTTCTGAACATTTTCCCTTGGTCCCCCCTTTGCCATTTGGCAAAAAACCGCGGTTTTCGACACTTTTACAAAAACTGTCATTTCTCGTCTAATAGGTGTTTTTTCATCCGGTTTTTTGCAGAAATGAAATCTAGGATAGTTTAGCTTTCCATCCCTACTAATTAGGCTATGATACGACTTGTATTTCCTATTTTTTTAGACCTCCGAAGTTTGCTCAAAAAATCGGCCATTTCTGAACATTTTCCCTTGGTCCCCCCTTTGCCATTTGGCAAAAAACCGCGGTTTTCGACACTTTTACAAAACTGTCATTTCTCGTCTAATAGGTGTTTTTCATCCGGTTTTTGCAGAAATGAAATCTAGGATAGTTTAGCTTTCCATCCATCTAATTAGGCTATGATACGACTTGTATTTCCTATTTTTTTAGCCTTCCGAAGTTTGCGCAAAAAATCGGTTATTTCTCAACATTTTCCCCTGGTCGCCCCTTTCCAAGCTGGCGAAAAACCGCGGTTTTGGACACTTTGATAAAAACTGTCATTTCTCGTCTAATAGGTGTTTTTTCGTCCGGTTTTTTGCATAAATGAAATCTAGGATAGTTTAGCTTTCCATCCATACTAATTAGGCTATGATACGACTTGTATTTCCTATTTTTTTAGCCTTCCGAAGTTTGCTCAAAAAATCGGCCATTTCTGAACATTTTCCCTTGGTCCCCCCTTTGCCATTTGGCAAAAAACCGCGGTTTGCGACACTTTTACAAAAACTGTCATTTCTCGTCTAATATGTCTTTTTTCATGCGGTTTTTTGCATAAATGAAATCTAGGATAGTTTAGCTTTCCCATCAATACTAATTAGGCTATGATACGACTTGTATTTCCTATTTTTTTAGCCTTCCGAATTTTGCTCAAAAAATCGGCCATTTCTGAACATTTTCCCTTGGTCCCCCGTTTGCCATTTGGCAAAAAACCGCGGTTTTAAACACTTTTACAAAAACTGTCATTTCTCGTCTAATAGGTGTTTTTTCGTCCAGTTTTTTGCATAAATGAAATCTAGGATAGTTTAGCTTTCCATCCATACTAATTAGGCTATGATACGACTTGTATTTCCTATTTTTTTAGCCTTCCGAAGTTTGCTCAAAAAATCGGCCATTTCTGAACATTTTCCCTTGGTCCCCCTTTGCCATTTGGCAAAAAACCACCGCGGTTTGCGACACTTTTACTAAAACTGTCATTTCTCGTCTAATAGGTGTTTTTTTCATCCGTTTTTTGCATAAATGAAATCTAGGATAGTTAGCTTTCCATCCATACTAATTAGGCTATGATACGACTTGTATTTCCTATTTTTTTAGCCTTCCGAAGTTTGCTCAAAAAAATCGGCCATTTCTGAACATTTTCCCTTGGCCCCCCTTTGCCATTTGGCAAAAACCGCGGTTTTCGACACTTTTACAAAAACTGTCATTTCTCGTCTAATAGTGTTTTTTTCATCCGGTTTTTTTGCATAAATGAATCTAGGATAGTTTAGCTTTCCATCCATACTAATTAGGCTATGATACGACTTGTATTTCCTATTTTTTTAGCCTTCCGAAGTTTGCTCAAAAAATCGGCCATTTCTGAACATTTTCCCTTGGTCCCCCCTTTGCCATTTGGCAAAAAACCGCGGTTTCGACACTTTACAAAAACTGTCATTTCTCGTCTAATAGGTGTTTTTTCATCATCGGTTTTTTGCATAAATGAAATCTAGGATAGTTTAGCTTTCCATCCACACTAACTAGGCTATGATACGACTTGTATTTCCTATTTTTTTAGCCTTCCGAAGTTTGCTCAAAAAATCGGCCATTTCTGAACCTTTTTCCCTTGGTCCCCCCTTTGCCATTGGGCAAAAAACGCGGTTTGCGACCCTTTTACAAACCCTGTCATTTCTCGTCTAATAGGCGTTTGTTCATCCGGTATTTTGCATAAATGAAATCTAGGATAGTTTAGCTTTCCATCCATACTAATTAGGCTATGATACGACTTGTATTTCTATTTTTTTAGCCTTCCGAAGTTTGCTCAAAAAATCGGCCATTTCTGAACATTTTCCCTGGTCCCCCCTTTTGCCATTGGCAAAAAACCGCGGTTTGCGACACTTTTACAACTACTGTCATTTCTCGTCTAATAGGTGTTTTTTCATCCGGTTTTTTGCATAAATGAAATCTAGGATAGTTTAGCTTTCCATCCATACTAATTAGGCTATGATACGACTTGTCTTTCCTATTTTTTTAGCCTTCCGAAGTTTGCTCAAAAAATAGGCCATTTCTGAACCTTTTTCCCTTGGTCCCCCCTTTGCCATTTGGCAAAAAACCGCGGTTTTCGACACTTTTACAAAAACTGTCATTTCTCGTCTAATAGGTGTTTTTTCATCCGGTTTTTTGCATAAATGAAATCTAGGATAGTTTAGCTTTCCATCCATACTAATTAGGCTATGATACGACTTGTATTTCCTATTTTTTTAGCCTTCCGAAGTTTGCTCAAAAAATCGGCCATTTCTGAACATTTTCCCTTGGTCCCCCCTTTGCCATTTGGCAAAAAAACCGCGGTTTTCGACACTTTTACAAAAACTGTCATTTCTCGTCTAATAGGTGTTTTTGCATTCCGGTTTTTTTTTATAAATGAAATCTAGGATAGTTTAGCTTTCCATCCATACTAATTAGGCTATGATACGACTTGTATTTCCTATTTTTTTAGCCTTCCGAAGTTTGCTCAAAAAATCGGCCATTTCTGAACATTTTCCCTTGGTCCCCCCTTTGCCATTTGGCAAAAAACCGCGGTTTGCGACACTTTTTACAAAACTGTCATTTCTCGTCTAATAGGTTTTTTTCATCCGGACTTTTGCCTCAATGAAATCTAGGATAGTTTAGCTTTCCATCCATACTAATCTGGGTTTGTTTCGTTCTGTATTTCCTATTTTTTTAGCCTTCCGAAGTTTGCTCAAAAAATCGGCCATTTCTGAACATTTTCCCTTGGTCCCCCCTTTGCCATTTGGCAAAAAACCGCGGTTTGCGACACTTGACAAAAATTGTCATTTCTCGTCTAATAGGGGTTTTTTCATCCGGTTTTTTGCATAATGAAATCTAGGATAGTTTAGCTTTCCATCCATACTAATTAGGCTATGATACGACTTGTATTTCCTATTTTTTTAGCCTTCCGAAGTTTGCTCAAAAATCGGCCATTTCTGAACATTTTCCCTTGGTCCCCCCTTTGCCATTTGGCAAAAAACCGCGGTTTGCGACACTTTTACAAAAACTGTCATTTCTCGTCTAATAGGTGTTTTGTCATCCGGTTTTTTGCAGAACTGAAATCTAGATAGTTTAGCTTTCATCCATACTAATTAGGCTATGATACGACTTGTATTTCCTGTTTTTTAGCCTTCCGAAGTTTTCTCAAAAAATCGGCCATTTCTGAAGATTTTCCCTTGGTCCCCCCTTTGCCATTTGGCAAAAAACCGCGGTTTTCGACACTTTTACAAAAACTGTCATTTCTCGTCTAATAGGTGTTTTTTCATCCAGGTTTTTTGCATAAATGAAATCTCGATAGTTTAGCTTTCCATCCATACTAAGTAGGCTATGATACGACTTGTTGTTGCTATTTTTTTAGCCTTCCGAAGTTTGCTCAAAAAATCGGCCATTTCTGAACATTTTCCTCTTGTCCCCCTTTGCCATTTGGCAAAAAACCGCGGTTTGCGACACTTATTACAAAAACTGTCATTTCTCGTCTAAAGGTGTTTTTCATTCCGGTTTTTTGCATAAATGAAATCTAGGATAGTTTAGCTTTCCATCCATACTAATTAGGCTATGATACGACTTGTATTTCCTATTTTTAGCGTTAGCCTTCCGCAGTTTGCTCAAACAATAGGCCATTTCTGAACATTTTCCGTCCCTTGGTCCCTCCTTTGCCATTGCAAAAAACTCCGCCGGTTTGCGACCACTACACTTTTACACAAAAAAACCTTGTCATTTCTCGTCTAATAGGTGTTTTT